>NW_027067177.1:0-15087 GCF_032884065.1 Artemia franciscana | reverse complement strand
GGTTTGTACCCTCGTTAATGCCTCGCTCTTTACACTAAATCGTAAGTTTCGTCTCAATTCTTTAAGAATAACCCCTGAATCAGAAAGGTCGTAGAGTAAATAGTTGAAATTACTAAAAATAATTTAGCATAAAAAGCGAGGTATTTATCTCCTCCTAAATATCTCGCTCTTTATGCTAAAGTATTTTTATAACCCCTCATATGCGTAATAATCTCTGTTCGTTTTAAGTTTCAATGCTACTCCTTACATTCAATTGAAAAAACTTTTTCATGTTTATTTTTTTTTTTTTTTATAGTAGTTTTAGAAAATCCTGCGCCCTTTTCATCGAATTTGTCTTCCCCCACGACATATTTCTCCAAGGAAAGATCCTCCCATATGGCCCCCTCCCCTCAAGCCCTACCCCCAAAACCAAAAAAATCCCCCTGAAAGCGACTATACACTTCCCAGTAACCATTATTATATGTAAACACTGGTTAAAGTTTGTAACTTGCAGCCCCTCCCCCAGGGACTGTGAGGGAGTAAGTCATTCCCAAAGACATAGTTATTATGGTTTTTGACTATGAGGAACAAAATGGCTATCTCCTTTTGATCCGTTGACTTTGGGAAAAAAATGAGCGTGGGAGGGGGCCAAGGTGCCCTCCAATTTTTTTCGGTCACTTAGAAAGGGTACTAAAACTTTTCATTTCCGTTAGAATGAGCCCTCTTGCGACATTCTAGGACCACTTGATCGATACGATGACACCTGGGGAAAAAAACAAATAAACACGCACCCGTGATTTGTCTTCTGGCAAAAAATACGAAATTCCACATTTTTGTATATAGGAGCTTGAAATTCTTGCTACAGGGTTCTATGATACGCCGAATGCGATGGTGTGATTTTCGTTAAGATTCTATGACTTTTATGGGATGTTTCCCCCTATTTTCCAAAATAAGGCAAATTTTCTCGGGCTCGTAACTTTTGATGACAAAGACTGAATTTGATGAAACTTATATATTTAAAATCAGCATGAAAATCACATTTTTTAATGTATGTTTTAGCATCAAAATTTTGTTTTTTAGAGTTTCGTTTACTATTGAGCCGTGTCGCTCCTTACTACAGTGCGGTTACCACGAACTGTTTGAAGATCGTGACAAGTGGTGAAGGAAATAATTGGTAAATGCCTCGTTTTCAAGTTGAACTGATAAATTTGTGTCTTAAAAAATTGAGTTTATAAAATTGAGCTCTTAGCTCACTTTAGTAGCCTTTAATTTAATTCCTCGCTTCCTATTTGAAATAGTTTTGACTGATCAAATAAAACATGAAATAGTAGTAACCCCATTTCTGACCGAATTAGCAGAATTTACCTCACCTTATAATTTGGAATAAAAGATTGTGATACCATAGACTTGGGTCTTAACTAGTTTCTCAAGTGTATTCTATTAGAAATATTCAATAGTCCTAAACTTTACCATAAACTTTTTTCTTAGTGAGCACATCTGGCTGGCATAAACACCCTCCTGGGATAACTTGATGATTTATTGTCCCGAAATTAAAGGCTCATAACAAATTTTGTTAAACTCGTGACCAACACAGATCATTTTTTAGGCATAAAATTCAAAAGATGTAAATTTCACCTAATAAAATATGGAACCATTTTCGCCTACGTTGTCTACGTGCATTATGGTGGTTAGTACTCCTCCGTTCTTATCTAGATTCCGTTATAACTCCGTTCTTATCCATATTATCTAGTTGTCTACGTGCATTATGGTGGTTGGTAGTCCTCCATTCTTAGTCAAGTGAACAGCCCCTTGAATAAGAAATTAATAATTATACAATTACTAGCTATTGGGGTGGCGTAAGTCGTTACGCGCCATATTAGTTATGCGCCATTGTAGTTTTGTCCCTGTGTCCCACCTGTGAATATATATATATATATATATATATATATATATATATATATATATATATATATATATATATATATATATATATATATATATATATATATATATATATATATATATGTGTGTGTGTGTGTTTTTAACTACGTAAAACTTGCGAATATACAACATTCTTCGATTTCCCATTGTCTGTGCATATAAATAGATTGTCAGGTTTACCGACTCTTGAACATGCAACATAAAATTGTCCATGGGAAAAACAATCCGTATTCAGATCTATACCTGATTATTCTAATGATTGCCCTTGAGCTTTGTTGATGGTGATAGCTAATCGAACATTCCCTGTGTCCCCGTCGTCATTTATATATCCCCCTGTGCCCCAGGCATCCCCGTTTTAGTTGTGTCTTGGTCGTCATTTATATTCCCAGTATCCCGGTCGTCATTTGTGTCCCAGTCTGTAATTTCTCTTTGAGCGTCCCGGTCATCATTTATATTCCTTGTGTCCTGGTCGTCATTATTGCGAGCCCCCCAAGCCTCCCCGCGCGCGTAAATCGTTACGCAACATATTAGTTACGTGCCATTGTAGTTGTGTCCCTGTGTCCCACCTGTGAATATAGATAGATATATATATATATATATATATATATATATATATATATATATATATATATATATATATGTTTTTAACTACGTAAAAATTGCGAATAAACAACATTCTTCGATGTCCCATTGTCTGTGCATATAAATAAATTCTCAGGTTTACCGACTCTTGAACATGCAACATAAAATTGTAAATGGGAAAAACAATCCGTAATCAGATAACCTCAAATTGTTCATTGTTCAGATAACCTCATTGTTCTAATGATTGCCCTTGAGCTTTGTTGATGGTGATTGTTAATCGAACATTCCCTGTGTCCCCGTCGTCATTTATATATCCCCCTGTGCCCCCGGCATCCCCGTTGTAGTTGTGTCCCTGTGCCTTGGTCGTCATTTATATTCCCAGTATCCCGGTCGTCATTTGTGTCCCAGTGTCCCAGTCTGTAATTTCTCTTTGAGCGTCCCGGTCTGTCCCGGTCGTCATTTCTGTCCCGGTCTGTAATTTATCTTTTAGTTTCCCGGTCGTCATTTATATCTCCCGGTCGTTATTTGTGTCCCAGTCTGTAATTTCTCTTTGAGCGTCCCGGTCTGTCCCGGTCGTCATTTCTGTCCCGGTCTGTAATTTATCTTTTAGTTTCCCGGTCGTCATTTATATCTCCCGGTCGTTATTTGTGTCCCAGTCTGTAATTTCTCTTTGAGTGTCCCGGTCGTCATTTATATTCCCTGTGTCCCGGTTTTTAGTTTTCTTTTTCTCCTTTATTTTTTTAGTTTTTCACCTTTTTTAGTTTTTTTTTTTCTTTTAATTTTTTTTTGTAGTTTTTACCTTTTTATAGTTTTTTTAGTTTTTTTTCTTTTTTAGTTTTTTACCTTTTTTAGTTTTTTTACTTTTTTATTTTTTTTTTAGTATTTCATTTTTAGTTTTTACCTTTTTTATTTTTTTTCTTCTTTTGTATTGATGCTAAAGCCAAGGTTCGAACCTGGAACCTCTCGGACCTAGAACCTGGAACATAACGCTTTACCAACTCAGCTACTTCGGCTTGTATATATTCGTTTTTGAATTGGTATATGATGAAATAATTCAGACGTCATATGCGGACAGACAGACAGACACACAAACAAACAACTTATTTATATATATATATATATATATATATATATATATATATATATATATATATATATATATATATATAAATATATATATATATATATATATATATATATATATATATATATATATATATATATATATATATATATATATATATATATATATATATATATATATATATATATATATATTAAAAATTTCTCTTTCAACGATCTTCTTGCAATTCAAAAATTTTGAGTCAAAAATGAAAGTGAAGAAGAAAGAAACATCACGTTAGAAGTACAACACCATTAAATTCTTCGAAGCCAACAATATGTTGAGCAAAACCTAGTACAAACCCACAAAGATGCCACATACTATACAACTGCTGATTACAAGTCATTGGGACCCGTTAACGTTCTTTGTATTCCATGGAGAGCCCATATATATATATATATATATATATATATATATATATATATATATATATATATATATATATATATATATATATATATATATATATATATATATATATATATATATATATATATATGTATATATATATATATATATATATATATATATATATATATATATATATATATATATATATATATATATATATATATATATTAAAAATTTCTCTTTCAACGATCTTCTTGCAATTCAAAAATTTTGAGTCAAAAATGAAAGTGAAGAAGAAAGAAACATCACGTTAGAAGTACAACACCATTAAATTCTTCGAAGCCAACAATATGTTGTGCAAAACCTAGTACAAACCCACAAAGATGCCACATACTATACAACTGCTGATTAAAAGTCATTGGGACCCGTTAACGTTCTTTGTATTCCATGGAGAGCCCTCCAGTTTCCCGAGGAAAGAAAAGCCATCAAAGGTGACATTTGGAGGTTGATGCAGTAAGATAAATATATACAAGCGCTCCATATGCTGAGTGCAAGGGCCCGGCCTAAAAATCGGCTACATAGTTTTTTAAAAGCTGGGATACATACATTTTTGGCCACAAAAATGATCTAAAGGGACACAACTAAAAGGATAACATCACCTTAAAGGCCAGAGTGATGGTATCATACCTATAGTTAAAGCTATGACATCACGAAAAGACTTACATTGTCTGCGGTTAGAAGAAAACCGACAGTTTCTTTTCTTTTTCCTCTGAGGAGCTTATGTCCCCTGAGTGTTTGTACATGGTATGTGGTTGTCCTCTTTGTGCTTTGACTCCCAGGCCTCAAGTATGTTCTCTTTTTCATCTTATTTGTTATTTGGCTATTGTTCTCTTTTTTGGTTGTTACTTATTTTATATTTTCTGTATCCCCTTGTATCCCTGGCCATGGATCCTTTCGAGGGGGTGTAAGAGTATTGAATTTTCATTTTGTATTTATTGGTGAATAAAACTCTGAACTCTTAACTCTGAATATATACAAGCTTACCGTGCCGAGACCCAGCCTTGATATCGGCTACATAGTTCTTTCCTAAAAGTCGCAGCAAATTCCTAAAATTTTCCTAAAATTTCTGGCAACAAATATGATCTAAATAGGTCACAACTTTAAAGAAGTTGTGACCGTATCTAATCTTTCGTATTTTATGTAGTTTATGCGATTTTAATGTAGTTTATGTGATCTTCTATATATATAAAATAAGTTGTTTGTCTGTCTGTCGACTGATGTCATTGTAAGGATTGAGCTGTATGTCGTCGTGAAGTTAGTTGTTGTCATGTTTGTTATGGCGATGCTTAGTATATGACGTCATTATAAGTATTTAAGAAAATCGTTCAAAGACAAATTTTTAATTACAGACCGGGACACAAATGACAACCGGGACAGAGGGAATATAAATGACGACCGGGACACTCAAAGAGAAATTACAGACTGGGATATCGGGACACAAATGACGACCGGGACACAGGGAATATAAATGACGACCAGGACTCAGGTATTTAAGAAAATCGTACAACAATAAAATTTCAATTGTAAGAAGATGGTTGAAAGAGAAATTTCTAATTGTAGAATGACTGAAGAACCTACAATGGCAACAGCCGAGGAAGCTGCTCAAAACGAATGTATTCAAGCCGAAGTAGCTGAGTTGGTAAAGTGTTATGTTCCAGGTTCTAGGTCCGAGAGGTTCCAGGTTAGAACCTTGGCTTTAGCGTTAATACAAAAAAAGAAAAAAAACTAAAAAAGGTAAAAACTACAAAAAAAAACTAAAAAGAAAATACTAAAAAACTTAAAAAGCTAAAAACTAGAAAAAAACTAAAAGAAAGGTAAAAAACTAAAAACTAAAAAGAAAAAAAACTAAAAAAAACTAAAAAAAAGGTAAAAACTACAAAAAAAAACTAGAAAGAAAAAACTAAAAACTAATAAAAAAACTAAGAAAAACTAAAAACTGAAAAAGAAAAAAAACTAAAAAAAGGAAAAAAACTGAAAAATAAAGGAGAAAAAGAAAACTAAAAGCCGGGACACATGTAATATAAATGACGACCGGGACACTCAAAGAGAGTGTACAGACTGGGAAACTGGGACACAAATAACCACCGGGAGATATAAATGACGACCGGGACACTCAAAGATAAATTACAGGCCGGGACACCGGGGCACAAATGACGACCGGGACACAGGGAATATAAATGACGACCGGGACGCTCAAAGAGAAATTACAGACTGGGACACAATGACGACCGGGATACTGGGAATATAAATGACGACCGGGACACAGGGACACAACTACAACGGGGATGCCAGGGGCACAGGGGGATATATAAATGACGACGGGGACACAGGGAATGTTCGATTAGCAATCACCATCAACAACAAACAAATACAATTTAGAGACAATAGGGAAAATTTCAAGACAGTGGAAACTATTTCTGTAGATATTTTGCCAAAAAACTTGCGGCTGATAAGAAAGTAAGAAAAGAAAGCGTGCCGAGGAATCACAAGAACAGCAAGAAAACAGGCTTGCGGCTGATAGAGAAAGTTAAGAAAACTATAAACCGGGACACAGGGAATATAAATGACGACCGAGACACTCAAAGAGAAATTACAGACTGGGACACCGGGATACAAATAACGACCGGGAGATATAAATGAAGACCGGGACACTCAAAGATAAATTACAGACCGGGACACCCGACGGGGACACAAGGAATGTTCGATTAGCAATCACCATCAACAAAGCTCAAGGGCAATCATTAGAATAATCAGGTATAGATCTGAATACGGATTGTTTTTCCCAAGGACAATTTTATGTTGCATGTTCAAGAGTCGGTAAACCTGACAATCTATTTATATGCACAGACAACGGGAAATCGAAGAATGTTGTATATTAGCAAGTTTTACGTAGTTAAAAACACACATATAATATATATATATATATATATATATATATATATATATATATATATATATATATATATATATATATATATATATATATATATATATATATATATATATATATATATATATATATATATATATATATATATATATATATATATATATATATATAAATATACATATATATAAATATGTATATATATATATATATATATATATATATATATATATATATATATATATATATATATATATATATATATATATATATACTAGCTGTTGGGGTGGCGCTTCACGCCACCCCAACACCTAGTTGGTGGGGCGCTTTGCCCCCCCCCCAAGCCCCCCTGCGCGCGTAAGTCGTTACGCGCGATATTAGTTACGCGCCATTGTAGTTGTGTTCCTGTGTCCCACCTGTGAATATAGATAGATTTATATATGTGTTTCAAACTACGTAAAACTTGCAAATATACAACATTCTTGGCTTTCCCATTGTCTGTGCATATACAAAGCCTTATGTACTAATAATGACGTCATATGCAAACGCTCTTTTTACAAACAAACAAACATGCATACACACAACTTGTTTTTATATAGATAGATAGATAGATAGATACAATACAAATTAACTGCGTAAAATTTGCGAATATACAACATTCTTCGCTGTCAAATTGTCGCTGCATATAAATAGATTGTCAGGTTTACCGACCCTCGAACATGCAACGTACAATTGTCCATGGGAAAAACAATCAGTATTAAGATCTATACCACATTTTCTTATGATTGACCTTGAGCTTTGTTAATGGTGATTGCAAATGCTAATCGAATTGGGAATTGCAATCATTTAAATTGAAAAGGCAGATCCGGAAATCACATCATCAATTTCGTTCGAAGTAATTTTTTTATGTAGCTAGATTAATATATGTGCGTGTGGCAAACCTCGTTTTTGCCATTCCACTGAGTACATCCAGCATCGCACTGACCCAAACACTTCAAGTTTTACTATGTAGTTTATCAGTGATTTCAACTTTTGCCGGAAGACACGGGCCGTAATGTCATGTCTATGAACCGCCGATTGTCCTTGAAGTAAAAGCTGACGTATCTCGTCACTGATGAAGTACAATTGTAAAAATTTATGATTCTCGCCTGAGAATGGTAGAAGGGACCCTGCTCTATGATAAATTTGCCCTTTTACTTTGAAAGTAGACATAAATTGATCTGGATTTTCGATTTGGGCTCCAAACGACGTCATTTGGAAATATGGGTTATATTTTCTGATTTGTGACAAAAAACGCTTAGATTCTGACGTAGTTCCAGTAAGGAAAGTCTTCAATGGCTCTGGTGGTGCAGCCAATAGAGGAAGTTTAACTTTTCCTGAGGCGCAACACATTCCCATTGTTTCACCATTGAATTTCAAGGCCTTGCAATAGGGACAAATTTTAGACATAGTCCCGATTTGAACACATCTACTCAAGCTATAATCATCGACTTGGCTGTACCTGAATGCCAGGCGATAATTTTCAGGTTGCTCTGATTCCTCGGCACGCTTTCTTTTGGCATTATCTTTTGAAGCCGCAAGCCTGTTTTCACGTTGCTATTGTTATTCCTCGGCACGCCTTCTTTTTTCACTTTCTCTTTTAGCACCAAGTCTGGTTTCGCGTTGCTCAGGTAGTTCCTCGACACGCTTTTTTTTTTTTTTTTTTTTTGTGTGTTTTTGCTGTAGCATTGGTGATTTCTCTTTTCATGATATATATATATATATATATATATATATATATATATATATATATATATATATATATATATATATATATAAATATATATATATATATATATATATATATATATATATATATATATATATATATATATATAAATAAGTTGTGTGTCTGTTGCCATTGTAGGCTCTTCAGTCATTTTACAATTAAACATTTTTCCGTCCACGATCTTCTTACAATTAAGAATTTGTCTAAGAACGATTTTCTTAAATACTTTTAATGACCTCATCGTCATAACGAACATGACAACTACTAACTTCATTACGACATGACGAGATGATGAGATGACGTAACTCGAAAGTTGTGTGTCTGTTGCCCTTGTAGGTTCTTCAGTCATTTTACGATTAAATATTTTTCCATCCACGATCTTCTACAATTAAAAATTTGTCTCTGAACGATTTTCTTAAATACTTTTAATGACGTCATCGTCATAACAAACATGACGACAACTAACTTCATGACAACATGACGACATGATGACATGACGTCACTCGACAGACAGACAGACAGACATAACCCACAAACAACTTATTTATATATATATACTAGCTGTTGGGGTGGCGCTTCGCGCCACCCCAACACCTAGTTGGTGGGGGCGCTTCGCGCCCCCCCCCCCCAAGCCCCCCCGCGCGCGTAAGTCGTTACGCGCCATATTAGTTACGCGCCATTGTAGTTGTGTCCCTATGTCCCACCTGTGAATATATATATATATATATATATATATATATATATATATATATATATATATATATATATATATATATATATATATATATATATATATATATATATATATATATATATATATATATATATGTTTTTAACTACGTAAAACTTGCGAATATACAACATTCTTTGCTGTCCCATTGTCTGTGCATACAAATAGATTGTCAGGTTTACCGACTCTTGAACATGCAAAATATAATGGTCCATGGGAAAACAATCCGTATTCAGATCTATACCTCATGATTCTAATGATTGCCCTTGAGCTTTGTTGATGGTGATTGCTAATCGACCATTCCCTGAGTCGCCATCGTCATTTATATATCCCCCTGTGCACCCCGGCGTCCCCTTTGTAGTTATGTCCCTGTGTCCCGGTCGTCATTTATATTCCCTGTGTCCCGGTCGTCATTTGTGTCCCGGTGTTCCAGTCTGTGATTTCTCTTTGAGTGTCCCGGGCGTCATTTATATTCCTTGTGTCCCGGTCGTCATTTATATCCCCCTGTGCCCCCCGGCATCCCCATTGTAGTTGTGTCCCTGTGTCCCGGTCGTCATTTATATTCCCTGTGTCCCGGTCGTCATTTGTATCCCGGTGTCCCGGTCTGTATATACATTCGTTTTTTAGTTTTGTTTTTCTCCTTTATTTTTTTCCTTTTTTCTTTTTTTTCTTTTTTAGTTTATTTAGATTTTTAGATTTTTTAGTTTTTTTATTAGTTTTTAGTTTTTTTGTAGTTTTTACCATTTTTTTAGTTTTTTTAGTTTTTTTTTTACTTATGTCCTGGTCGTCATTTATACTCCCTGTGTCCCGGTCGTCATTTGTGTCTCGGTGCTTTGTTGATTGCTAATTTATATTATATTTATATTTATATTTTTTATATTTATTAATATTTTTTTAGTTTTCTTTTTCTCTTATTTTTCAGTTTTTTCCTTTTTTTTAGTTTTTTCTTTTTTAGTTTTTAGTTTTTTTTTGTTTTTTACCTTTTTTAAGTTTTTTAGTTTTTTTAGTTTTTTAGCTTTTTTAGTTTTTTTATTAGTTTTTAGTTTTTTTTTAGTTTTTGCCTTTTTTTAGTTTTTTCAGTTTTTTTTAGTTTTTAGTTTTTTACCTCTTTTAGTTTTTTTTAGTTTTTTAGCTTTTTTAGTTTTTTTTCTTTTTAGTTTTTTTTGTAGTTTTTACCTTTTTTAGTTTTTTTTCTTCTTTTGTATTAGTGTGAAATAATTCAGACGTCATATGCGGACAAACACGACGTCACTCGACAGACAGACAGACAGACATAACCCACAAACAACTTATTTTTATATATATTTATTCATATTTTTTTAGTTTTCTTTTTCTCTTTTATTTTTCAGTTTTTTCCTTTTTTTTAGTTTTTTTCTTTTTTAGTTTTTAGTTTTTTACCTTTTTTTAGTTTTTTTTAGTTTTTTTAGTTTTTTAGCTTTTTTAGTTTTTTTATTAGTTTTTATTTTTTTTTGTAGTTTTTGCCTTTTTTTATTTTTTTCAGTTTTTTTTTAGTTATTAGATTTTTACCTTTTTTTAGTTTTTTTTAGTTTTTTAGCTTTTTTAGTTTTTTTTTCTTTTTAGTTTTTTTTGTAGTTTTTACCTTTTTTAGTTTTTTTCTTCTTTTGTATTAGTGTGAAATAATTCAGACGTCATATGCGGACAAACATGACGTCACCTGATCCACACACAGACAACTTATTTTTATATATATAGATATATATATATATATATATATATGTATATATATATATATATGTATATATATATATATATATATATATATATATATATATATATATATATATATATATATATATATATATATATATATATATATATATATATATATATATATATATATATATATATATATATGTTTCTATATTCACAGGTGGGACACACGGACACAACTACAATGGCGCGTAAATAATACGGCACGTAACAACTTACACGCGCGGGGGAGCTTGGGGGGCACGAAACGCCCCACCAACAAGGTGTTGGGGTGGCGCAAAGCGCCACCCCAACGGCTTGTATATCTATATATATAAAAATAAGTTGTATGTGTGTTATGTCTGTCGAGTGACGTCATGTCATCATGTTGTCATGTCGTCATGAAGTTAGTTGTCGTCATGTTTGTTATGACGATGACGTCATTAAAGGTATTTAAGAAATTCGTTCAAAGACAAATTTTTAATTGTAAGAAGATCGTGGACGGAAAAATGTTTAATTGTAAAATGACTGAAGAACCTACAATAGCAACAGCCGAGGAAGATGCTCAAAGAGTCTATGCCGAAAAACTTGCTGCTGATAGAGAAAGTAAGAAAAGAAAGCATGCCGAGGAATCACAAGAACAGCATGAAAACAGGCTTGCGACTGAAAGAGAAAGTAAGAACAGAAAGCGTGCCGAGGAATCACAAGAGCAACGTGAAAACAGGCTTGCGGCTTCAAGAGATAATGCCAGATTAGGAATGTGCAATTTCCGTCAACGAAGGCGTGTCGAGGAACTACCAGAGCAACGCAAAACCAGACTTGCTGCTAAAAGAGAAAGTGAAAAAAGAAAGCGTGCCGAGGAATCACAAGAGCAACGTGAAAATAATTGCATGGCATTCAGGTACAGCCCAGTCGAAGATTATAGTAGATGTGTTCAAATCGGGACTATGTCTAAAATTTGTCCCTACTGCAAGGCCTTGAAATTTAATGGTGAAACAATGGGAATGTGTTGCGCCTCAGGAAAAGTTAAACTTCCTCAACGGGCTGCACCCCCAGAGCCATTGAAGACTTTCCTTACTGGAACTACGTCAGAATCTAAGCGTTTTTTTTATCAAAAATCAGAAAATATAATTCATGTTTCCAAATGACTCCCGACGTTGAAAGGACAATCGTTTCCCAATTAAACATCTTTTCCACGAAAATAATAATTTTGTGCGTCTGTTCAAAACAGCCATCGATTTAATGCCTACTGATACACATAAAATTGTCATTTCCGCTGACAAAACGCCTCCTGGCCACCATGTGCGTAGATACAATGCTCCAACTATCAACGAAGTGGCAATCGTTAGGGTCAGTGATCAGTTTTTACCTCGAGATATTATTCTTCATAAGCGAAACGCTCAGTTGGTAAGAATTGCTGAAACTCATCGATGCTACGATGCCCTACAATATCCTATAATTTTTTGGGATGGAGCCGACGGCTATCACTTTAATATTAAATTGATAAATCCAGCCACTAACAAAGAAATGAATAGGAAATGCAGTGCAATGCATTATTATTGCTATAGACTAATGATTTGGCAGGATGAAGACAATTATATTTTAAAATGCCGTCAATTGTTTCACCAATACATCGTTGATATGTATGCGAAAATTGAATCAGAACGTTTGCTATATATCCGTCTGAATCAGATCAAGCTCCGCTCTGAACAACACATTCATTTGCGAGATGCAGTTGTAAATGTCGGTAATACCACAAACGTTGGAAGATTAACAATTTTACCTTCGTCATATGCTTGCAGTCCCCGTCATATGCATGAGTATGCTCAAGATGCTATTGCGTATGTTCGTCTCTATGGTCGTCCAGATTTATTTATTACATTTATATGTAATCAATCTTGGGACGAGGTACAGCAGGTTTTACTTCAAGGACAATCGGCGGTTCATAGACAAGACATTACGGCCCGTGTCTTCCGGCAAAAGTTGAAATCACTGATAAACTAGATAGTAAAACTTGAAGTGTTTGGGTCAGTGCGATGCTGGATGTACTCAGTGGAATGGCAAAAACGAAGATTGCTACACGCACATATAATAATTTGGCTACATTATAAAATTACTTCTAATGAAATTGATGATGTGATTTCCGCTGAAATACCTGATTAAAATGTCGATAAGGGGTAATATGATATTGTTGTAAAAAATACGATACATGGACCTTGCAGTGCACTGAACGAAAATTCACAATGCATGGCCAAAGGAAGGTGCACAAAGCAATATCCTCGACTTTTAGTACCCAACATAAATACTGGCAATGATGGCTACCCACAATATAGAAGAAGATGGCGGGAAAACAGCAATAATAAAGGAGCGTAACGGTACCACCATCAAAGTAGATAACCTGTGGGTTGTTTCATATTCCCCATTATTATCAAAAACATTTAATGCACACAAAAACGTTGAATACTGTAACTCCGTAAAGGCAATCAAATACATATGTAAATACGTCAACAAAGGCAGTTTTTGGCTTGCAGTCCGAAATCAAAGATCAAAAGATCGTACAATATCAGGCTGGGAGATACATAAGCAGTAATGAAGCTGTTTGGCGAATTCTTTCATTTCCGATACATGAACGTAGTCCAGCTGTTGTTCACTAAGCGGTACATTTACAGAATTGTCAACGTCTTTATTTTTCGGAATCCAGCGTGCAACAAAGAGCCCTGAATCCACCGGATACAAAGTTAACTGCTTTCTTTTCGCTATGCAAAAATGATTCTTTTGCAAAAAACTGCTGTATACTGAAGTGCCTTCGTATTACACGTGGAATACTAAAAATAAAGTATTTGAACGTCGAAAACAGGGTAAGTCAGTCGACGGCCAACCTACCATCTTCAAAAATACCACGGTAGGAAGACTCTACACCGTTCACCCCAATCAACATGAATGCTTCTTTCTACAACTGCTTTTGGTGAATGAACCCGGTCCGACGTCCTTTGAGTATTTTAGAACTGTAAACGGTACTATACATGACACTTACCGTAGTGCATGCCAAGCTCTGAATTTATTGGAGAATGACCAACACTGGGATAACTGCATCAATGACGCGTGTGAAACGTCAACTCCAAGTCAAATTCGTGCATTGTTTGGAATCATACTAACAACTTGCTCTCCTTCAGCTCCTACAGAGTTATGGGAAAAATATAAATCGAAAATGTCCGATGATATACTCCATCAAAAACGGTTAGAATCGTCAGATATGACTTTTGATTTTATATCAGAAATTTATAACTACACTTTATTGCGCGTATGTATGGCAAACAAACCTCTTCAGGATTTGGGAATGCCTTCACCTAATCGTACCGCTGCTGTTTCGACATTTGTAGAATTGGATTGTGAACGAAGTTACAGTACGAGTGATCTATTGTCGTATGTACAAAATAACATTTCCAAGTTAACGTCGGAACAAAAAGACATTTATGATACGATAATGCATTGTCTTGATAACAACGTTGGAGAAATTTTCTTTTTGGATGCGCCAGAAGGTACTGGTAAACCGTTTGTGATAAAACTGATTCTGGCATCAATTCGACCAAAAAATGAAATCGCATTGACAATTGCGTCGTCCGGAATAGCCGCAACGTTACTGCCTGGTAGAAGAACTGCTCATTCCGCTTTGAAATTGCCTCTGAATTAGCATTCTTCAGAAACTCCCAGGTGCAATATTTCCAAATCATCTGGGATGGGTAAACTATTGCAGCAATGCAAACTTATTATTTGGAACGAGTGCACAATGGCACACAAAAAATCGCTCGAGGATCTGGATCAATGTTTGAAAGATTTGCGAGGGAATTCGAAACCCTTTGGCAGCACATTAAAATTGCTTGCAGGGGATGTTAGGCAAACATTACCTATAATACCTAGATCAACCCCTGCAGACAAAATGAATGCTTGCCTGAAAA
>NW_027067176.1:0-15097 GCF_032884065.1 Artemia franciscana | reverse complement strand
TTAGAATTCTAGAACCATATGCAAGACGTCACATAAAAACTAGTGCTATTCTATTGATTCTATTAGAATCAAACAGAAAGTTTAATTCTAGATTCAAATAGATTTGAATCTATTTATTGAATAGTGAAAAAGTCTTTTCTAAAATGACGTCTTGCATATGACTCATAGAAATAGTAGATAGACTAGCTAGAATCAAACTTTCACTGTTCTATCTACTATTGATTCTAGCTGGTCTAGAATCAATAGATTAGAATTCTAGAACCATATGCAAGACGTCACATACGAACTAGTGCTATTCTATTGATTCTATAAGAATCAAACAGAAAGTTTGATTTTAGATTCAAATAGATTTGAATCTATTTATTGAATAATGAAAAAGTCTTTTCTAAAATGAAGTCTTGCGTATGACTCATAGAAATAGTAGATAGACTAGCTAGAATCAATAGATTAGAATTCTAGAACCATATGCAAGACGTCAAATACGAACTAGTGCTATTCTATTGATTCTATTAGAATCAAACAGAAAGTTTGATTCTAGATTCAAATAGATTTGAATCTATTTATTGAATAGTGAAAAAGTCTATTCTAAAATGACGTCTTGCATATGACTCATAGAAATAGTAGATAGACTAGCTAGAATCAAACTTTCACTGTTCTATCTACTATTGATTCTAGCTGGTCTAGAATCAAATGATTAGAATTTTAGAACCATATGCAAGACGTCACATACGAACTAGTGCTATTCTATTGATTCTATTAGAATCAAACAGAAAGTTTTATTCTAGATTCAAATAGATTTGAATCTATTTATTGAATAGTGAAAAAGTCTTTTCTAAAATGACGTCTTGCATATGACTCATAGAAATAGTAGATAGACTAGCTAGAATCAATAGATTAGAATTCTAGAACCATATGCAAGACGTCACATACGAACTAGTGCTATTCTATTGATTCTATTAGAATCAAACAGAAAGTTTGATTCTAGATTCAAATAGATTTGAATCTATTTATTGAATAGTGAAAAAGTCTTTTCTAAAATGACGTCTTGCATATGACTCATAGAAATAGTAGATAGACTAGCTAGAATCAAACTTTCACTGTTCTATCTACTATTGATTCTAGCTGGTCTAGAATCAATAGATTAGAATTCTAGAACCATATGCAAGACGTCACATACGAACTAGTGCTATTCCATTGATTCTATTAGAATCAAACAGAAAGTTTGATTCTAGATTCAAATAGATTTGAATCTATTTATTGAATAGTGAAAAAGTCTTTTCTAAAATGACGTCTTGCCTAGGACTCATAGAAATAGTAGATAGACTAGCTAGAATCAATAGATTAGAATTCTAGAACCATATGCAAGACGTCACATACGAACTAGTGCTATTCTATTGATTCTATTAGAATCAAACAGAAAGTTTGATTCTAGATTCAAATAGATTTGAATCTATTTATTGAATAGTGAAAAAGTCTTTTCTAAAATGACGTCTTGCATATGACTCATAGAAATAGTAGATAGACTAGCTAGAATCAAACTTTCACTGTTCTATCTACTATTGATTCTAGCTGGTCTAGAATCAATAGATTAGAATTCTAGAACCATATGCAAGACGTCAAATACGAACTAGTGCTATTCTATTGATTCTATTAGAATCAAACAGAAAGTTTGATTCTAGATTCAAATAGATTTGAATCTATTTATTGAATAGTGAAAAAGTCTTTTCTAAAATGACGTCTTGCATATTATTCATAGAAATAGTAGATAGACTAGCTAGAATCAATAGATTAGAATTCTAGAACCATATGCAAGACGTCATATACGAACTAGTGCTATTCTATTGATTCTATTAGAATCAAACAGAAAGTTTGATTCTAGATTCAAATAGATTTGAAATTATTTATTGAATAGTGAAAAAGTCTTTTCTAAAATGACGTCTTGCATATGACTCATAGAAATAGTAGATAGACTAGCTAGAATCAAACTTTCACTGTTCTATCTACTATTGATTCTAGCTGGTCTAGAATCAATAGATTAGAATTCTAGAACCATATGCAAGACGTCACATACGAACTAGTGCTATTCTATTGATTCTATTAGAATCAAACAGAAAGTTTGATTCTTGATTCAAATAGATTTGAATCTATTTATTGAATAGTGAAAAAGTCTTTTCTAAAATGACGTCTTGCATATGACTCATAGAAATAGTAGATAGACTAGCTAGAATCAAATTTTCACTGTTCTATCTACTATTGATTCTAGCTGGTCTAGAATCAAAAGATTAGTATTCTAGAACCATATGCAAGACGTCACATACGAACTAGTGCTATTCTATTGATTCTATTAGAATCAAACAGAAAGTTTGATTCTAGATTCAAATACATTTGAATCTATTTATTGAATAGTGAAAAAGTCTTTTCTAAAATGACGTCTTGCATATGACTCATAGAAATAGTAGATAGACTAGCTAGTATCAATAGATTAGAATTCTAGAACCATATGCAAGACGTCATATACGAACTAGTGCTATTCTATTGATTCTATTATAATCAAACAGAAAGTTTGATTCTAGATTCAAATAGATTTGAATCTATTTATTGAATAGTGAAAAAGTCTTTTCTAAAATGACGTCTTGCATATGACTCATAGAAATAGTAGATAGACTAGCTAGAATCAAACTTTCACTGTTCTATCTACTATTGATTCTAGCTGGTCTAGAATCAATAGATTAGAATTTTAGAACCATATGCAAGACGTCACATACGAACTAGTGCTATTCTATTGATTCTATTAGAATCAAACAGAAAGTTTGATTCTAGATTCAAATAGATTTGAATCTATTTATTGAATAGTGAAAAAGTCTTTTCTAGAATGACGTCTTGCATATGACTCATAGAAATAGTAGAGAGACTAGCTAGAATCAAACTTTCACTGTTCTATCTACAGTGAAAGTTTGATTCTAGCTAGTCTATCTACTATTTCTATGAGTCATATGCAAGACGTCATTTTAGAAAAGACTTTTTCACTATTCAATAAATAGATTCAAATCTATTTGAATCTAGAATCAAACTTTCTGTTTGATTCTAATAGAATCAATAGAATAGCTATTGCTGGTCTAGAATCAATAGATTAGAATTCTAGAACCATATGCAAGACGTCACATACGAACTAGTGCTATTCTATTGATTCTATTAGAATCAAACAGAAAGTTTGATTCTAGATTCAAATAGATTTGAATCTATTTATTGAATAGTGAAAAAGTCTTTTCTAAAATGACGTCTTGCATATGACTCATAGAAATAGTAGATAGACTAGCTAGAATCAATAGATTAGAATTCTAGAACCATATGCAAGACATCACATACGAACTAGTGTTATTCTATTGATTCTATTATAATCAAACAGAAAATTTGATTCTAGATTCAAATAGATTTGAATCTATTTATTGAATAGTGAAAAAGTCTTTTCTAAAATGACGTCTTGCATATGACTCATAGAAATAGTAGATAGACTAGCTAGAATCAAACTTTCACTGTTCTATCTACTATGGATTCTAGCTGGTCTAGAACCAATAGATTAGAATTCTAGAACCATATGCAAGACGTCACATACGAACTAGTGCTATTCTATTGATTCTATTAGAATCAAACAGAAAATTTGATTCTAGATTCAAATAGATTTGAATCTATTTATTGAATAGTGAAAAAGTCTTTCCTAAAATGACGTCTTGCATATGATTCATAGAAATAGTAGATAGACTAGCTAGAATCAATAGATTAGAATTCTAGAACCATATGCAAGACGTAACATACGAACTAGTGCTATTCTATTGATTCTATTAGAATCAAACAGAAAGTTTGATTCTAGATTCAGATAGATTTGAATCTATTTATTGAATAGTGAAAAAGTCTTTTCTAAAATGACGTCTTGCATATGACTCATAGAAATAGTAGATAGACTAGCTAGAATCGAACTTTCACTGTTCTATCTACTATTGATTCTAGCTGGTCTAGAATCAATAGATTAGAATTCTAGAACCATATGCAAGACGTCACTTACGAACTAATGCTATTCTATTGATTCTATTAGAATCAAACAGATAGTTTGATTCTAGATTCAAATAGATTTGAATCTATTTATTGAATAGTGAAAAAGTCTTTTCTAAAATGACGTCTTGCATATGACTCATAGAAATAGTAGATAGACTAGCTAGAATCAAACTTTCACTGTTCTATCTACTATTGATTCTAGCTGGTCTAGAATCAATAGATTAGAATTTTAGAACCATATGCAAGACGTCACATACGAACTAGTGCTATTCTATTGATTCTATTAGAATCAAACAGAAACTTTGATTCTAGATTCAAATAGATTTGAATCTATTTATTGAATAGTGAAAAAGTCTTTTCTAAAATGACGTCTTGCATATGACTCATAGAAATAGTAGAGAGACTAGCTAGAATCAAACTTTCACTGTTCTATCTACAGTGAAAGTTTGATTCTAGCTAGTCTATCTACTATTTCTATGAGTCATATGCAAGACGTCATTTTAGAAAAGACTTTTTCACTATTCAATAAATAGATTCAAATCTATTTGAATCTAGAATCAAACTTTCTGTTTGATTCTAATAGAATCAATAGAATAGCTATTGCTGGTCTAGAATCAATAGATTAGAATTCTAGAACCATATGCAAGACGTCACATACGAACTAGTGCTATTCTATTGATTCTATTAGAATCAAACAGAAAGTTTGATTCTAGATTCAAATAGATTTGAATCTATTTATTGAATAGTGAAAAAGTTTTTTCTAAAATGACGTCTTGCATATAACTCATAGAAATAGTAGATAGACTAGCTAGAATCAATAGATTAGAATTCTAGAACCATATGCAAGACATCACATACGAACTAGTGTTATTCTATTGATTCTATTAGAATCAAACAGAAAATTTGATTCTAGATTCAAATAGATTTGAATCTATTTATTGAATAGTGAAAAAGTCTTTTCTAAAATGACGTCTTGCATATGACTCATAGAAATAGTAGATAGACTAGCTAGAATCAAACTTTCCTAAAATGACGTCTTGCATATGACTCATAGAAATAGTAGATAGACTAGCTAGAATCAATAGATTAGAATTCTAGAACCAAATGCAAGACGTCACATACGAACTAGTGCTATTCTATTGATTCTATTAGAATCAAACAGAAAGTTTGATTCTAGATTCAAATAGATTTGAATCTATTTATTGAATAGTGAAAAAGTCTTTTCTAAAATGACGTCTTGCATATGAATCATAGAAATAGTAAATAGACTAGCTAGAATCAAACTTTCACTGTTCTATCTACTATTGATTCTAGCTGGTCTAGAATCAATAGATTAGAATTCTAGAACCATATGCAAGACGTCACATACGAACTAGTGCTATTCTATTGATTCTATTAGAATCAAACAGAAAGTTTGATTCTAGATTCAAATAGATTTGAATCTATTTATTGAATAGTGAAAAAGTCTTTTCTAAACTGAAGTCTTGCATATGACTCATAGAAATAGTAGATAGACTAGCTAGAGTCAATAGATTAGAATTCTAGAACCATATGCAAGACGTCACATACGAACTAGTGCTATTCTATTGATTCTATTAGAATCAAACAGAAAGTTTGATTCTAGATTCAAATAGATTTGAATCTATTTATTGAATAGTGAAAAAGTCTTTTCTAAAATGACGTCTTGCATATGACTCATAGAAATAGTAGATAGACTAGCTAGAATCAAACTTTCACTGTTCTATCTACTATTGATTCTAGCTGGTCTAGAATCAATAGATTAGAATTCTAGAACCATATGCAAGACGTCACATACGAACTAGTGCTATTCTATTGATTCTATTAGAATCAAACAGAAAGTTTGATTCTAGATTCAAATAGATTTGAATCTATTTATTGAATAGTGAAAAAGTCTTTTCTAAAATGACGTCTTGCATATGGACTCATAGAAATAGTAGATAGACTAGCTAGAATCAATAGATTAGAATTCTAGAACCATATGCAAGACGGCACATACGAACTAGTGCTATTCTATTGATTCTATTAGAACAAAACAGAAAGTTTGATTCTAGATTCAAATAGATTTGAATCTATTTATTGAATAGTGAAAAAGTCTTTTCTAAAATGACGTCTTGCATATGACTCATAGAAATAGTAGATAGACTAGCTAGAATCAAACTTTCACTGTTCTATCTACTATTGATTCTAGCTGGTCTAGAATCAATAGATTAGAATTCTAGAACCATATGCAAGACGTCACATACGAACTAGTGCTATTCTATTGATTCTATTAGAATCAAACAGAAAGTTTGATTCTAGATTCAAATAGATTTGAATCTATTTATTGAATAGTGAAAAAGTCTTTTCTAAAATGACGTCTTGCATATGACTCATAGAAATAGTAGATAGACTAGCTAGAATCAATGATTATGATTAGATATATAATAGATTAGAATTCTAGAACCATATGCAAGACGTCACATACGAACTAGTGCTATTCTATTGATTCTATTAGAATCAAACAGAAAGTTTGATTCTAGATTCAAATAGATTTGAATCTATTTATTGAATAGTGAAAAAGTCTTTTCTAAAATGACGTCTTGCATATGACTCATAGAAATAGTAGATAGACTAGCTAGAATCAAACTTTCACTGTTCTATCTACTATTGATTCTAGCTGGTCTAGAATCAATAGATTAGAATTCTAGAACCATATGCAAGACGTCACATACGAACTAGTGCTATTCTATTGATTCTATTAGTATCAAACAGAAAGTTTGATTCTAGATTCAAATAGATTTGAATCTATTTATCGAATAGTGAGAAAGTCTTTTCTAAAATGACGTCTTGCATATGACTCATAGAAATAGTAGATAGACTATCTAGAATCAATAGATTAGAATTCTAGAACCATATGCAAGACGTCACATACGAACTAGTGCTATTCTATTGATTCTATTAGAATCAAACAGAAAGTTTGATTCTAGATTCAAATAGATTTGAATCTATTTATTGAATAGTGAAAAAGTCTTTTCTTGCATATGACTCACAGAAATAGTAGATAGACTAGCTAGAATCAAACTTTCACTGTTCTATCTACTATTGATTCTAGCTGGTCTAGAATCAATAGATTAGAATTCTAGAACCATATGCAAGACGTCACATACGAACTAGTGCTATTCTATTGATTCTATTAGAATCAAACAGAAAGTTTGATTATAGATTCAAATAGATTTGAATCTATTTATTGAATAGTGAAAAAGTCTTTTCTAAAATGACGTCTTGCATATGACTCATAGAAATAGTAGATAGACTAGCTAGAATCAATAGATTAAAATTCTAGAACCATATGCAAGACGTCACATACGAACTAGTGCTATTCTATTGATTATATTAGAATCAAACAGAAAGTTTGATTCTAGATTCAAATAGATTTGAATCTATTTATTGAATAGTGAAAAAGTCTTTTCTAAAATGACGTCCTTGCATATGACTCATAGAAATAGTAGATAGACTAGCTAGAATCAAACTTTCACTGTTCTATCTACTATTGATTCTAGCTGGTCTAGAATCAATAGATTAGAATTCTAGAACCATATGCAAGACGTCACATACGAACTAGTGCTATTCTATTGATTCTATTAGAATCAAACAGAAAGTTTGATTCTAGATTCAAATAGATTTGAATCTATTTATTGAATAGTGAAAAAGTCTTTTCTAAAATGACTTCTTGCATATGACTCATAGAAATAGTAGATAGACTAGCTAGAATCAATAGACTAGAATTCTAGAACCATATGCAAGACGTCACATACGAGCTAGTGCTATTCTATTGATTCTATTTGAATCAAACAGAAAGTTTGATTCTAGATTCAAATAGATTTGAATCTATTTATTGAATAGTGAAAAAGTCTTTTCTAAAATGACGTCTTGCATATGACTCATAGAAATAGTAGATAGACTAGCTAGAATCAAACTTTCACTGTTCTATCTACTATTGATTCTAGCTGGTCTAAAATCAATAGATTAGAATTCTAGAACCATATGCAAGACGTCACATACGAACTAGTGCTATTCTATTGATTCTATTAGAATCAAACAGAAAGTTTGATTCTTGATTCAAATAGATTTGAATCTATTTATTGAATAGTGAAAAAGTCTTTTCTAAAATGACGTCTTGCATATGACTCATAGAAATAGTAGATAGACTAGCTAGAATCAAATTTTCACTGTTCTATCTACTATTGATTCTAGCTGGTCTAGAATCAAAAGATTAGTATTCTAGAACCATATGCAAGACGTCACATACGAACTAGTGCTATTCTATTGATTCTATTAGAATCAAACAGAAAGTTTGATTCTAGATTCAAATACATTTGAATCTATTTATTGAATAGTGAAAAAGTCTTTTCTAAAATGACGTCTTGCATATGACTCATAGAAATAGTAGATAGACTAGCTAGTATCAATAGATTAGAATTCTAGAACCATATGCAAGACGTCATATACGAACTAGTGCTATTCTATTGATTCTATTATAATCAAACAGAAAGTTTGATTCTAGATTCAAATAGATTTGAATCTATTTATTGAATAGTGAAAAAGTCTTTTCTAAAATGACGTCTTGCATATGACTCATAGAAATAGTAGATAGACTAGCTAGAATCAAACTTTCACTGTTCTATCTACTATTGATTCTAGCTGGTCTAGAATCAATAGATTAGAATTTTAGAACCATATGCAAGACGTCACATACGAACTAGTGCTATTCTATTGATTCTATTAGAATCAAACAGAAAGTTTGATTCTAGATTCAAATAGATTTGAATCTATTTATTGAATAGTGAAAAAGTCTTTTCTAGAATGACGTCTTGCATATGACTCATAGAAATAGTAGAGAGACTAGCTAGAATCAAACTTTCACTGTTCTATCTACAGTGAAAGTTTGATTCTAGCTAGTCTATCTACTATTTCTATGAGTCATATGCAAGACGTCATTTTAGAAAAGACTTTTTCACTATTCAATAAATAGATTCAAATCTATTTGAATCTAGAATCAAACTTTCTGTTTGATTCTAATAGAATCAATAGAATAGCTATTGCTGGTCTAGAATCAATAGATTAGAATTCTAGAACCATATGCAAGACGTCACATACGAACTAGTGCTATTCTATTGATTCTATTAGAATCAAACAGAAAGTTTGATTCTAGATTCAAATAGATTTGAATCTATTTATTGAATAGTGAAAAAGTCTTTTCTAAAATGACGTCTTGCATATGACTCATAGAAATAGTAGATAGACTAGCTAGAATCAATAGATTAGAATTCTAGAACCATATGCAAGACATCACATACGAACTAGTGTTATTCTATTGATTCTATTATAATCAAACAGAAAATTTGATTCTAGATTCAAATAGATTTGAATCTATTTATTGAATAGTGAAAAAGTCTTTTCTAAAATGACGTCTTGCATATGACTCATAGAAATAGTAGATAGACTAGCTAGAATCAAACTTTCACTGTTCTATCTACTATGGATTCTAGCTGGTCTAGAACCAATAGATTAGAATTCTAGAACCATATGCAAGACGTCACATACGAACTAGTGCTATTCTATTGATTCTATTAGAATCAAACAGAAAATTTGATTCTAGATTCAAATAGATTTGAATCTATTTATTGAATAGTGAAAAAGTCTTTCCTAAAATGACGTCTTGCATATGATTCATAGAAATAGTAGATAGACTAGCTAGAATCAATAGATTAGAATTCTAGAACCATATGCAAGACGTAACATACGAACTAGTGCTATTCTATTGATTCTATTAGAATCAAACAGAAAGTTTGATTCTAGATTCAAATATATTTGAATCTATTTATTGAATAGTGAAAAAGTCTTTTCTAAAATGACGTCTTGCATATGACTCATAGAAATAGTAGATAGACTAGCTAGAATCGAACTTTCACTGTTCTATCTACTATTGATTCTAGCTGGTCTAGAATCAATAGATTAGAATTCTAGAACCATATGCAAGACGTCACTTACGAACTAATGCTATTCTATTGATTCTATTAGAATCAAACAGATAGTTTGATTCTAGATTCAAATAGATTTGAATCTATTTATTGAATAGTGAAAAAGTCTTTTCTAAAATGACGTCTTGCATATGACTCATAGAAATAGTAGATAGACTAGCTAGAATCAAACTTTCACTGTTCTATCTACTATTGATTCTAGCTGGTCTAGAATCAATAGATTAGAATTTTAGAACCATATGCAAGACGTCACATACGAACTAGTGCTATTCTATTGATTCTATTAGAATCAAACAGAAACTTTGATTCTAGATTCAAATAGATTTGAATCTATTTATTGAATAGTGAAAAAGTCTTTTCTAAAATGACGTCTTGCATATGACTCATAGAAATAGTAGAGAGACTAGCTAGAATCAAACTTTCACTGTTCTATCTACAGTGAAAGTTTGATTCTAGCTAGTCTATCTACTATTTCTATGAGTCATATGCAAGACGTCATTTTAGAAAAGACTTTTTCACTATTCAATAAATAGATTCAAATCTATTTGAATCTAGAATCAAACTTTCTGTTTGATTCTAATAGAATCAATAGAAGAGCTATTGCTGGTCTAGAATCAATAGATTAGAATTCTAGAACCATATGCAAGACGTCACATACGAACTAGTGCTATTCTATTGATTCTATTAGAATCAAACAGAAAGTTTGATTCTAGATTCAAATAGATTTGAATCTATTTATTGAATAGTGAAAAAGTTTTTTCTAAAATGACGTCTTGCATATAACTCATAGAAATAGTAGATAGACTAGCTAGAATCAATAGATTAGAATTCTAGAACCATATGCAAGACATCACATACGAACTAGTGTTATTCTATTGATTCTATTAGAATCAAACAGAAAATTTGATTCTAGATTCAAATAGATTTGAATCTATTTATTGAATAGTGAAAAAGTCTTTTCTAAAATGACGTCTTGCATATGACTCATAGAAATAGTAGATAGACTAGCTAGAATCAAACTTTCCTAAAATGACGTCTTGCATATGACTCATAGAAATAGTAGATAGACTAGCTAGAATCAATAGATTAGAATTCTAGAACCATATGCAAGACGTCACATACGAACTAGTGCTATTCTATTGATTCTATTAGAATCAAACAGAAAGTTTGATTCTAGATTCAAATAGATTTGAATCTATTTATTGAATAGTGAAAAAGTCTTTTCTAAAATGACGTCTTGCATATGAATCATAGAAATAGTAAATAGACTAGCTAGAATCAAACTTTCACTGTTCTATCTACTATTGATTCTAGCTGGTCTAGAATCAATAGATTAGAATTCTAGAACCATATGCAAGACGTCACATACGAACTAGTGCTATTCTATTGATTCTATTAGAATCAAACAGAAAGTTTGATTCTAGATTCAAATAGATTTGAATCTATTTATTGAATAGTGAAAAAGTCTTTTCTAAACTGAAGTCTTGCATATGACTCATAGAAATAGTAGATAGACTAGCTAGAATCAATAGATTAGAATTCTAGAACCATATGCAAGACGTCACATACGAACTAGTGCTAATCTATTGATTCTATTAGAATCAAACAGAAAGTTTGATTCTAGATTCAAATAGATTTGAATCTATTTATTGAATAGTGAAAAAGTCTTTTCTAAAATGACGTCTTGCATATGACTCATAGAAATAGTAGATAGACTAGCTAGAATCAAACTTTCACTGTTCTATCTACTATTGATTCTAGCTGGTCTAGAATCAATAGATTAGAATTCTAGAACCATATGCAAGACGTCACATACGAACTAGTGCTATTCTATTGATTCTATTAGAATCAAACAGAAAGTTTGATTCTAGATTCAAATAGATTTGAATCTATTTATTGAATAGTGAAAAAGTCTTTTCTAAAATGACGTCTTGCATATGACTCATAGAAATAGTAGATAGACTAGCTAGAATCAATAGATTAGAATTCTAGAACCATATGCAAGACGGCACATACGAACTAGTGCTATTCTATTGATTCTATTAGAACAAAACAGAAAGTTTGATTCTAGATTCAAATAGATTTGAATCTATTTATTGAATAGTGAAAAAGTCTTTTCTAAAATGACGTCTTGCATATGACTCATAGAAATAGTAGATAGACTAGCTAGAATCAAACTTTCACTGTTCTATCTACTATTGATTCTAGCTGGTCTAGAATCAATAGATTAGAATTCTAGAACCATATGCAAGACGTCACATACGAACTAGTGCTATTCTATTGATTCTATTAGAATCAAACAGAAAGTTTGATTCTAGATTCAAATAGATTTGAATCTATTTATTGAATAGTGAAAAAGTCTTTTCTAAAATGACGTCTTGCATATGACTCATAGAAATAGTAGATAGACTAGCTAGAATCAATGATTATGATTAGATATATAATAGATTAGAATTCTAGAACCATATGCAAGACGTCACATACGAACTAGTGCTATTCTATTGATTCTATTAGAATCAAACAGAAAGTTTGATTCTAGATTCAAATAGATTTGAATCTATTTATTGAATAGTGAAAAAGTCTTTTCTAAAATGACGTCTTGCATATGACTCATAGAAATAGTAGATAGACTAGCTAGAATCAAACTTTCACTGTTCTATCTACTATTGATTCTAGCTGGTCTAGAATCAATAGATTAGAATTCTAGAACCATATGCAAGACGTCACATACGAACTAGTGCTATTCTATTGATTCTATTAGTATCAAACAGAAAGTTTGATTCTAGATTCAAATAGATTTGAATCTATTTATCGAATAGTGAGAAAGTCTTTTCTAAAATGACGTCTTGCATATGACTCATAGAAATAGTAGATAGACTATCTAGAATCAATAGATTAGAATTCTAGAACCATATGCAAGACGTCACATACGAACTAGTGCTATTCTATTGATTCTATTAGAATCAAACAGAAAGTTTGATTCTAGATTCAAATGGATTTGAATCTATTTATTGAATAGTGAAAAAGTCTTTTCTTGCATATGACTCACAGAAATAGTAGATAGACTAGCTAGAATCAAACTTTCACTGTTCTATCTACTATTGATTCTAGCTGGTCTAGAATCAATAGATTAGAATTCTAGAACCATATGCAAGACGTCACATACGAACTAGTGCTATTCTATTGATTCTATTAGAATCAAACAGAAAGTTTGATTATAGATTCAAATAGATTTGAATCTATTTATTGAATAGTGAAAAAGTCTTTTCTAAAATGACGTCTTGCATATGACTCATAGAAATAGTAGATAGACTAGCTAGAATCAATAGATTAAAATTCTAGAACCATATGCAAGACGTCACATACGAACTAGTGCTATTCTATTGATTATATTAGAATCAAACAGAAAGTTTGATTCTAGATTCAAATAGATTTGAATCTATTTATTGAATAGTGAAAAAGTCTTTTCTAAAATGACGTCTTGCATATGACTCATAGAAATAGTAGATAGACTAGCTAGAATCAAACTTTCACTGTTCTATCTACTATTGATTCTAGCTGGTCTAGAATCAATAGATTAGAATTCTAGAACCATATGCAAGACGTCACATACGAACTAGTGCTATTCTATTGATTCTATTAGAATCAAACAGAAAGTTTGATTCTAGATTCAAATAGATTTGAATATATTTATTGAATAGTGAAAAAGTCTTTTCTAAAATGACTTCTTGCATATGACTCATAGAAATAGTAGATAGACTAGCTAGAATCAATAGATTAGAATTCTAGAACCATATGCAAGACGTCACATACGAACTAGTGCTATTCTATCGATTCTATTAAAATCAAACAGAAAGTTTGATTCTAGATTCAAATAGATTTGAATCTATTTATTGAATAGTGAAAAAGTCTTTTCTAAAATGAGGTCTTGCATATGACTCATAGAAATAGTAGATAGACTAGCTAGAATCAAACTTTCACTGTTCTATCTACTATTGATTCTAGCTGGTCTAGAATCAATAGATTAGAATTCTAGAACCATATGCAAGACATCACATACGAACTAGTGCTATTCTATTGATTCTATTAGAATCAAACAGAAAGTTTGATTCTAGATTCAAATAGATTTGAATCTATTTATTGAATAGTGAAAAAGTCTTTTCTAAAATGACGTCTTGCATATGACTCATAGAAATAGTAGATAGACTAGCTAGAATCAATAGATTAGAATTCTAGAACCATATGCAAGACGTCACATACGAGCTAGTGCTATTCTATTTATTCTATTTGAATCAAACAGAAAGTTTGATTCTAGATTCAAATAGATTTGAATCTATTTATTGAATAGTGAAAAAGTCTTTTCTAAAATGACGTCTTGCATATGACTCATAGAAATAGTAGATAGACTAGCTAGAATCAAACTTTCACTGTTCTATCTACTATTGATTCTAGCTGGTCTAAAATCAATAGATTAGAATTCTAGAACCATATGCAAGACGTCACATACGAACTAGTGCTATTCTATTGATTCTATTAGAATCAAACAGAAAGTTTGATTCTAGATTCAAATAGATTTGAATCTATTTATTGAATAGTGAAAAAGTCTTTTCTAAAATGACGTCTTGCATATGACTCATAGAAATAGTAGATAGACTAGCTAGAATCAATAGATTAGAATTCTAGAACCATATGCAAGACGTCACATACGAACTAGTGCTATTCTATTGATTCTATTAGAATCAAACAGAAAGTTTGATTCTAGATTCAAATAGATTTGAATCTATTTATTGAATAGTGAAAAAATAGTAGATAGAACAGTGAAAGTTTGATTCTAGCTAGTCTATCTACTATTTCTATGAGTCATATGCAAGACGTCATTTTAGAAAAGACTTTTTTACTATTCAATAAATAGATTCAAATCTATTTGAATCTAGAATCAAACTTTCTGTTTGATTCTAATAGAATCAATAGAATAGCACTAGTTCGTATGTGACGTCTTGCATATG
>NW_027067175.1:0-15098 GCF_032884065.1 Artemia franciscana | reverse complement strand
AATAGTCTAATATCTTCATTTTTTCAACATACGTAGCTATTACCCTCGAAAACTAAAACTTTTGACATAGGAAAAGAGCCTTTAATCACATTCTTTACCATTTGTGCAATCATAAAATAGTCTAATATCTTCATTTTTTCAACATACGTAGCTATTACCCTCGAAAACTAAAACTTTTGACATAGGAAAAGAGCCTTTAATCACATTCTTTACCATTTGCAATCATAAAATAGTCTAATATCTTCATTTTTTCAACATACGTAGCTATTACCCTCGAAAACTAAAACTTTTGACATAGGAAAAGAGCCTTTAATCACATTCTTTACCATTTGCAATCATAAAATAGTCTAATATCTTCATTTTTTCAACATACGTAGCTATTACCCTCGAAAACTAAAACTTTTGACATAGGAAAAGAGCCTTTAATCACATTCTTTACCATTTGTGCAATCATAAAATAGTCTAATATCTTCATTTTTTCAACATACGTAGCTATTACCCTCGAAAACTAAAACTTTTGACATAGGAAAAGAGCCTTTAATCACATTCTTTACCATTTGCAATCATAAAATAGTCTAATATCTTCATTTTTTCAACATACGTAGCTATTACCCTCGAAAACTAAAACTTTTGACATAGGAAAAGAGCCTTTAATCACATTCTTTACCATTGCAATCATAAAATAGTCTAATATCTTCATTTTTTCAACATACGTAGCTATTACCCTCGAAAACTAAAACTTTTGACATAGGAAAAGAGCCTTTAATCACATTCTTTACCATGTGCAATCATAAAATAGTCTAATATCTTCATTTTTTCAACATACGTAGCTATTACCCTCGAAAACTAAAACTTTTGACATAGGAAAAGACCTTTAAGCACATTCTTTACCATGTGCAATCATAAAATAGTCTAATATCTTCATTTTTCCAACATACGTAGCTATTACCTCGAAAACTAAAACTTTTGACATAGGAAAAGAGCCTTTAATCACATTCTTTACCATGTGCAATCATAAAATAGTCTAATATCTTCATTTTTTCAACATACGTAGCTATTACCCTCGAAAACTAAAACTTTTGACATAGGAAAAGAGCCTTTAATCACATTCTTTACCATTTGCAATCATAAAATAGTCTAATATCTTCATTTTTCAACATATGTAGCTATTACCCTCGAAAACTAAAACTTTTGACATAGGAAAAGAGCCTTTAATCACATTCTTTACCATTGCAATCATAAAATAGTCTAATATCTTCATTTTTTCAACATACTAGCTATTACCCTCGAAAACTAAAACTTTTGACATAGGAAAAGAGCCTTTAATCAAACATTCTTTACCATTTGCAATCATAAAATAGTCTAATATCTTCATTTTTTCAACATACGTAGCTATTACCCTCGAAAACTAAAACTTTTGACATAGGAAAAGAGCCTTTAATCACATTCTTTACCATTTGCAATCATAAAATAGTCTAATATCTTCATTTTTTCAACATACGTAGCTATTACCCTCGAAAACTAAAACTTTTGACATAGGAAAAGAGCCTTTAATCACATTCTTTACCATTTGCAATCATAAAATAGTCTAATATCTTCATTTTTTCAACATACGTAGCTATTACCCTCGAAAACTAAAACTTTTGACATAGGAAAAGAGCCTTTAATCACATTCTTTACCATTTGCAATCATAAAATAGTCTAATATCTTCATTTTTTCAACATACGTAGCTATTACCCTCGAAAACCAAAACTTTTGACATAGGAAAAGAGCCTTTAATCACATTCTTTACCATTTGCAATCATAAAATAGTCTAATATCTTCATTTTTTCAACATACGTAGCTATTACCCTCGAAAACTAAAACTTTTGACATAGGAAAAGAGCCTTTAATCACATTCTTTACCATGTGCAATCATAAAATAGTCTAATATCTCATTTTTTCAACATACGTAGCTATTACCCTCGAAAACTAAAACTTTGACATAGGAAAAGAGCCTTTAATCACATTCTTTACCATGTGCAATCATAAAATAGTCTAATATCTTCATTTTTTCAACATACGTAGCTATTACCCTCGAAAACTAAAACTTTTGACATAGGAAAAGAGCCTTTAATCACATTCTTTACCATTTGCAATCATAAAATAGTCTAATATCTTCATTTTTTCAACATACGTAGCTATTACCCTCGAAAACTAAAACTTTTGACATAGGAAAAGAGCCTTTAATCACATTCTTTACCATTTGCAATCATAAAATAGTCTAATATCTTCATTTTTTCAACATACGTAGCTATTACCCTTGAAAACTAAAACTTTTGACATAGGAAAAGAGCCTTTAATCACATTCTTTACCATTTGCAATCATAAAATAGTCTAATATCTTCATTTTTTCAACATACGTAGCTATTACCCTCGAAAACTAAAACTTTTGACATAGGAAAAGAGCCTTTAATCACATTCTTTACCATTGCAATCATAAAATAGTCTAATATCTTCATTTTTTCAACATACGTAGCTATTACCCTCGAAAACTAAAACTTTTGACATAGGAAAAGAGCCTTTAATCACATTCTTTACCATTTGCAATCATAAAATAGTCTAATATCTTCATTTTTTCAACATACGTAGCTATTACCCTCGAAAACTAAAACTTTTGACATAGGAAAAGAGCCTTTAATCACATTCTTTACCACGTGCAATCATAAAATAGTCTAATATCTTCATTTTTTCAACATACGTAGCTATTACCCTCGAAAACTAAAACTTTTGACATAGGAAAAGAGCCTTTAATCACATTCTTTACCATGTGCAATCATAAAATAGTCTAATATCTTCATTTTTTCAACATACGTAGCTATTACCCTCGAAAACTAAAACTTTTGACATAGGAAAAGAGCCTTTAATCACATTCTTTACCATTTGTAATCATAAAATAGTCTAATATCTTCATTTTTTCAACATACGTAGCTATTACCCTCGAAAACTAAAACTTTTGACATAGGAAAAGAGCCTTTAATCACATTCTTTACCATTTGCAATCATAAAATAGTCTAATATCTTCATTTTTTCAACATACGTAGCTATTACCCTCGAAAACTAAAACTTTTGACATAGGAAAAGAGCCTTTAATCACATTCTTTACCATTTGCAATCATAAAATAGTCTAATATCTTCATTTTTTCAACATACGTAGCTATTACCCTCGAAAACTAAAACTTTTGACATAGGAAAAGAGCCTTTAATCACATTCTTTACCATTTGCAATCATAAAATAGTCTAATATCTTCATTTTTTCAACATACGTAGCTATTACCCTCGAAAACTAAAACTTTTGACATAGGAAAAGAGCCTTTAATCACATTCTTTACCATTTGCAATCAGAAAATAGTCTAATATCTTCATTTTTTCAACATATGTAGCTATTACCCTCGAAAACTAAAACTTTTGACATAGGAAAAGAGCCTTTAATCACATTCTTTACCATTTGCAATCATAAAATAGTCTAATATCTTCATTTTTTCAACATATGTAGCTATTACCCTCGAAAACTAAAACTTTTGACATAGGAAAAGAGCCTTTAATCACATTCTTTACCATGTGCAATCATAAAATTGTCTAATATCTTCATTTTTTCCACAGACAAAGTTATTACCCTCGAAACTAAAACTTTTGACATAGGAAAAGAGCCTTTAATCACATTCTTTACCATGTGCAATCATAAAATTGTCTAATATCTTCATTTTTTCCACAGACAAAGCTATTACCCTCGAAAACTAAAACTTTTGACATAGGAAAAGAGCCTTTAATCACATTCTTTACCATTTGCAATCATAAAATAGTCTAATATCTTCATTTTTTCAACATACGTAGCTATTACCCTCGAAAACTAAAACTTTTACATAGGAAAAGAGCCTTTAATCACATTCTTTACCATTTGCAATCATAAAATAGTCTAATATCTTCATTTTTTCAACATACGTAGCTATTACCCTCGAAAACTAAAACTTTTGACATAGGAAAAGAGCCTTTAATCACATTCTTTACCATTTGCAATCATAAAATAGTCTAATATCTTCATTTTTTCAACATACGTAGCTATTACCCTCGAAAACTAAAACTTTTGACATAGGAAAAGAGCCTTTAATCACATTCTTTACCATGTGCAATCATAAAATAGTCTAATATCTTCATTTTTTCAACATACGTAGCTATTACCCTCGAAAACTAAAACTTTTGAAATAGGAAAAGAGCCTTTAATCACATTCTTTACCATTTGCAATCATAAAATAGTCTAATATCTTCATTTTTTCAACATACGTAGCTATTACCCTCGAAAACTAAAACTTTTGAAATAGGAAAAGAGCCTTTAATCACATTCTTTACCTGTGCAATCATAAAATAGTCTAATATCTTCATTTTTTCAACATACGTAGCTATTACCCTCGAAAACTAAAACTTTTGAAATAGGAAAAGAGCCTTTAATCACATTCTTTACCATGTGCAATCATAAAATAGTCTAATATCTTCATTTTTTCAACATACGTAGCTATTACCCTCGAAAACTAAAACTTTTGACATAGGAAAAGAGCCTTTAATCACATTCTTTACCATTTGCAATCATAAAATAGTCTAATATCTTCATTTTTTCAACATACGTAGCTATTACCCTCGAAAACTAAAACTTTTGACATAGGAAAAGAGCCTTTAATCACATTCTTTACCATTTGCAATCATAAAATAGTCTAATATCTTCATTTTTTCAACATACGTAGCTATTACCCTCGAAAACTAAAACTTTGAAATAGGAAAAGAGCCTTTAATCACATTCTTTACCATTTGCAATCATAAAATGTCTAATATCTTCATTTTTTCAACATACGTAGCTATTACCCTCGAAAACTAAAACTTTTGAAATAGGAAAAGAGCCTTTAATCACATTCTTTACCATGTGCAATCATAAAATAGTCTAATATCTTCATTTTTTCAACATACGTAGCTATTACCCTCGAAAACTAAAACTTTTGAAATAGGAAAAGAGCCTTTAATCACATTCTTTACCATGTGCAATCATAAAATAGTCTAATATCTTTCATTTTTTCAACATACGTAGCTATTACCCTCGAAAACTAAACTTTTGACATAGGAAAAGAGCCTTTAATCACATTCTTTACCACTTGCAATCATAAAATAGTCTAATATCTTCATTTTTTCAACATACGTAGCTATTACCCTCGAAAACTAAAACTTTTGACATAGGAAAAGAGCCTTTAATCACATTCTTTACCATGTGCAATCATAAAATAGTCTAATATCTTCATTTTTTCAACATACGTAGCTATTACCCTCGAAAACTAAACTTTGACATAGGAAAAGAGCCTTTAATCACATTCTTTACCATGTGCAATCATAAAATAGTCTAATATCTTCATTTTTCAACATACGTAGCTATTACCCTCGAAAACTAAAACTTTTGAAATAGGAAAAGAGCCTTTAATCACATTCTTTACCATTTGCAATCATAAAATAGTCTAATATCTTCATTTTTTCAACATACGTAGCTATTACCCTCGAAAACTAAAACTTTTGACATAGGAAAAGAGCCTTTAATCACATTCTTTACCATTTGCAATCATAAAATGTCTAATATCTTCATTTTTTAACATACGTAGCTATTACCCTCGAAAACTAAAACTTTTGAAATAGGAAAAGAGCCTTTAATCACATTCTTTACCATGTGCAATCATAAAATAGTCTAATATCTTCATTTTTTCAACATACGTAGCTATTACCCTCGAAAACTAAAACTTTTGACATAGGAAAAGAGCCTTTAATCACATTCTTTACCATTTGCAATCATAAAATAGTCTAATATCTTCATTTTTTCAACATACGTAGCTATTACCCTCGAAAACTAAAACTTTTGACATAGGAAAAGAGCCTTTAATCACATTCTTTACCATTTGCAATCATAAAATAGTCTAATATCTTCATTTTTTCAACATACGTAGCTATTACCCTCGAAAACTAAAACTTTTGAATAGGAAAAGAGCCTTTAATCACATTCTTTACCATGTGCAATCATAAAATAGTCTAATATCTTCATTTTTTCAACATACGTAGCTATTACCCTCGAAAACTAAAACTTTTGACATAGGAAAAGAGCCTTTAATCACATTCTTTACCATGTGCAATCATAAAATAGTCTAATATCTTCATTTTTTCAACATACGTACTATTACCCTTGAAAATAAAACTTTTGCCATAGGAAAAGAGCCTTTAATCACATTCTTTACCATTTGCAATTAAAATAGTCTAATATCTTCATTTTTTCAACATACGTAGCTATTACCCTCGAAACCTAAAACTTTTGACATAGGAAAAGAGCCTTTAATAACATTCTTTACCATTTGCAATCATAAAATAGTCTAATATCTTCATTTTTTCAACATACGTAGCTATTACCCGCGAAAACTAAAACTTTTGACATAGGAAAAGAGCCTTTAATCACATTTTTACCATTTGCAATCATAAAATAGTCTAATATCTTCATTTTTTCAACATACGTAGCTATTACCCTCGAAAACTAAAACTTTTGACATAGGAAAAGAGCCTTTAATCACATTCTTTACCATGTGCAATCATAAAATTGTCTAATATCTTCATTTTTTCAACATACTAGCTATTACCCTCGAAAACTAAAACTTTTGAATAGGAAAAGAGCCTTTAATCACATTCTTTACCATGTGCAATCATAAAATAGTCTAATATCTTCATTTTTTCAACATACGTAGCTATTACCCTCGAAAACTAAAACTTTTGACATAGGAAAAGAGCCTTTAATCACATTCTTTACCATGTGCAATCATAAAATAGTCTAATATCTTCATTTTTTCAACATACGTAGCTATTACCCTCGAAAACTAAAACTTTTGAATAGGAAAAGAGCCTTTAATCACATTCTTTACCATTTGCAATCATAAAATAGTCTAATATCTTCATTTTTTCAACATACGTAGCTATTACCCTCGAAAACTAAAACTTTTGACATAGGAAAAGAGCCTTTAATCACATTCTTTACCATTTGCAATCATAAAATAGTCTAATATCTTCATTTTTTCAACATACGTAGCTATTACCCTCGAAAACTAAAACTTTTGACATAGGAAAAGAGCCTTTAATCACATTCTTTACCATTTGCAATCATAAAATAGTCTAATATCTTCATTTTTTCAACATACGTAGCTATTACCCTCGAAAACTAAAACTTTTGACATAGGAAAAGAGCCTTTAATCACATTCTTTACCATGTGCAATCATAAAATTGTCTAATATCTTCATTTTTTCCACAGACAAAGTTATTACCCTCGAAAACTAAAACTTTTGACATAGGAAAAGAGCCTTTAATCACATTCTTTACCATGTGCAATCATAAAATTGTCTAATATCTTCATTTTTTCCACAGACAAAGCTGTTACCCTCGAAAACTAAAACTTTTTGACATAGGAAAAGAGCCTTTAATCACATTCTTTACCATTTGCAATCATAAAATAGTCTAATATCTTCATTTTTTCAACATACGTAGCTATTACCCTCGAAAACTAAAACTTTTTACATAGGAAAAGAGCCTTTAATCACATTCTTTACCATTTGCAATCATAAAATAGTCTAATATCTTCATTTTTTCAACATACGTAGCTATACCCTCGAAAACTAAAACTTTTGACATAGGAAAAGAGCTTTAATCACATTCTTTACCATTTGCAATCATAAAATAGTCTAATATCTTCATTTTTTCAACATACGTAGCTATTACCCTCGAAAACTAAAACTTTTGACATAGGAAAAGAGCCTTTAATCACATTCTTTACCATGTGCAATCATAAAATAGTCTAATATCTTCATTTTTTCAACATACGTAGCTATTACCCTCGAAAACTAAAACTTTTGAAATAGGAAAAGAGCCTTTAATCACATTCTTTACCATTTGCAATCATAAAATAGTCTAATATCTTCATTTTTTCAACATACGTAGCTATTACCCTCGAAAACTAAAACTTTTGACATAGGAAAAGAGCCTTTAATCACATTCTTTACCATGTGCAATCATAAAATTGTCTAATATCTTCATTTTTTCCACAGACAAAGTTATTACCCTCGAAACTAAAACTTTTGAAATAGGAAAAGAGCCTTTAATCACATTCTTTACCATGTGCAATCATAAAATTGTCTAATATCTTCATTTTTTCAACAAAGCTGTTACCCTCGAAAACTAAAACTTTTTGACATAGGAAAAGAGCCTTTAATCACATTCTTTACCATTTGCAATCATAAAATAGTCTAATATCTTCATTTTTTCAACATACGTAGCTATTACCCTCGAAAACTAAAACTTTTTACATAGGAAAAGGGCCTTTATTCACATTCTTTACCATTTGCAATCATAAAATAGTCTAATATCTTCATTTTTTCAACATACGTAGCTAATACCCTCGAAAACTAAAACTTGACATAGGAAAAGAGCCTTTAATCACATTCTTTACCATTTGCAATCATAAAATACTCTAATATCTTCATTTTTTCAACATAGGTAGCTATTACCCTCGAAAACTAAAACTTTTGACATAGGAAAAGAGCCTTTAATCACATTCTTTACCATGTGCAATCATAAAATAGTCTAATATCTTCATTTTTTCAACATACGTAGCTATTACCCTCGAAAACTAAAACTTTTGAAATAGGAAAAGAGCCTTTAATCACATTCTTTACCATTTGCAATCATAAAATAGTCTAATATCTTCATTTTTTCAACATACGTAGCTATTACCCTCGAAAACTAAAACTTTTGAAATAGGAAAAGAGCCTTTAATCACATTCTTTACCTGTGCAATCATAAAATAGTCTAATATCTTCATTTTTTCAACATACGTAGCTATTACCCTCGAAAACTAAAACTTTTGAAATAGGAAAAGAGCCTTTAATCACATTCTTTACCATTGCAATCATAAAATAGTCTAATATCTTCATTTTTTCAACATACGTAGCTATTACCCTAAAAAACTAAAACTTTTGACAATAGGAAAAGAGCCTTTAATCACATTCTTTACCATTTGCAATCATAAAATAGTCTAATATCTTCATTTTTTCAACATACGTAGCTATTACCCTCGAAAACTAAAAGTTTTGACATAGGAAAAGAGCCTTTAATCACATTCTTTACCATTTGCAATCATAAAATAGTCTAATATCTTCATTTTTTCAACATACGTAGCTATTACCCTCGAAAACTAAAACTTTGAAATAGGAAAAGAGCCTTTAACCACATTCTTTACCATTTGCAATCATAAAATAGTCTAATATCTTCATTTTTTCAACATACGTAGCTATTACCCTCGAAAACTAAAACTTTTACATAGGAAAAGAGCCTTTAATCACATTCTTTACCATTTGCAATCATAAAATTGTCTAATATCTTCATTTTTTCAACATACGTAGCTATTACCCTCGAAAACTAAAACTTTTGAAATAGGAAAAGAGCCTTTAATCACATTCTTTACCATGTGCAATCATAAAATAGTCTAATATCTTCATTTTTTCAACATACGTAGCTATTACCCTCGAAAACTAAAACTTTTGAAATAGGAAAAGAGCCTTTAATCACATTCTTTACCATGTGCAATCATAAAATAGTCTAATATCTTCATTTTTTCAACATACGTAGCTATTACCCTCGAAAACTAAATTTTTGACACAGGAAAAGAGCCTTTAATCACATTCTTTACCACTTGCAATCATAAAATAGTCTAATATCTTCATTTTTTCAACATACGTAGCTATTACCCTGAAAACTAAAACTTTTGACATAGGAAAAGAGCCTTTAATCACATTCTTTACCATGTGCAATCATAAAATAGTCTAATATCTCATTTTTTCAACATACGTAGCTATTACCCTCAAAAACTAGAACTTTGACATAGGAAAAGAGCCTTTAATCACATTCTTTACCATTTGCAATCATAAAATAGTCTAATATCTTCATTTTTTCAACATACGTAGCTATTACCCTCGAAAACTAAAACTTTTGAAATAGGAAAAGAGCCTTTAATCACATTCTTTACCATTGCAATCATAAAATAGTCTAATATCTTCATTTTTTCAACATACGTAGCTATTACCCTCGAAAACTAAAACTTTTGCCATAGGAAAAGAGCCTTTAATCACATTCTTTACCATTTGCAATCATAAAATAGTCTAATATCTTCATTTTTTCAACATACGTAGCTATTACCCTCGAAAACTAAAACTTTTGACATAGGAAAAGAGCCTTTAATCACATTCTTTACCATTTGCAATCATAAAATAGTCTAATATCTTCATTTTTTCAACATACGTAGCTATTACCCTCGAAAACTAAAACTTTTGATATAGGAAAAGAGCCTTTAATCACATTCTTTACCATTTGCAATCATAAAATAGTCTAATATCTTCATTTTTTCAACATACGTAGCTATTACCCTCGAAAACTAAAACTTTTGACATTAGGAAAAGAGCCTTTAATCACATTCTTTACCATTTGCAATCATAAAATAGTCTAATATCTTCATTTTTTCAACATACGTAGCTATTACCCTCGAAAACTAAAACTTTTGACATAGGAAAAGAGCCTTTAATCACATTCTTTACCATGTGCAATCATAAAATAGTCTAATATCTTCATTTTTTCAACATACGTAGCTATTACCCTCGAAAACTAAAACTTTTGACATAGGAAAAGAGCCTTTAATCACATTCTTTACCATTTGCAATCATAAAATAGTGTAATATCTTCATTTTTTCAACATACGTAGCTATTACCCTCGAAAACTAAAACTTTTGAAATAGGAAAAGAGCCTTTAATCACATTCTTTACCATTTGCAATCATAAAATAGTCTAATATCTTCATTTTTTCAACATACGTAGCTATTACCCTCGAAAACTAAAACTTTTGAAATAGGAAAAGAGCCTTTAATCACATTCTTTACCATTTGCAATCATAAAATAGTCTAATATCTTCATTTTTTCAACATACGTAGCTATTACCCTCGAAAACTAAAACTTTTGAAATAGGAAAAGAGCCTTTAATCACATTCTTTACCATTTGCAATCATAAAATAGTCTAATATCTTCATTTTTTCAACATACGTAGCTATTACCCTCGAAAACTAAAACTTTTGAAATAGGAAAAGAGCCTTTAATCACATTCTTTACCATTTGCAATCATAAAATAGTCTAATATCTTCATTTTTTCAACATACGTAGCTATTACCCTCGAAAACTAAAAGTTTTGACATAGGAAAAGAGCCTTTAATCACATTCTTTACCATTTGCAATCATAAAATAGTCTAATATCTTCATTTTTTCAACATACGTAGCTATTACCCTCGAAAACTAAAACTTTTGAATAGGAAAAGAGCCTTTAATCACATTCTTTACCATTTGCAATCATAAAATAGTCTAATATCTTCATTTTTTCAACATACGTAGCTATTACCCTCGAAAACTAAAACTTTTAATAGGAAAAGAGCCTTTAATCACATTCTTTACCATTTGAATCATAAAATAGTCTAATATCTTCATTTTTTCAACATACGTTGCTATTACCCTCGAAAACTAAAACTTTTGAAATAGGAAAAGAGCCTTTAATCACATTCTTTACCATGTGCAATCATAAAATAGTCTAATATCTTCATTTTTTCAACATACGTAGCTATTACCCTCGAAAACTAAAACTTTTGACATAGGAAAAGAGCCTTTAATCACATTCTTTACCATGTGCAATCATAAAATAGTCTAATATCTTCATTTTTTCAACATACGTAGCTATTACCCTCGAAAACTAAATTTTTGACATAGGAAAAGAGCCTTTAATCACATTCTTTACCATTTGCAATCATAAAATAGTCTAATATCTTCATTTTTTCAACATACGTAGCTATTAACCTTGAAAACTAAAACTTTTGACATAGGAAAAGAGCCTTTAATCACATTCTTTACCATTTGCAATCATAAAATAGTCTAATATCTTCATTTTTTCAACATACGTAGCTATTACCCTCGAAAACTAAAACTTTTGACATAGGAAAAGAGCCTTTAAGCACATTCTTTACCATGTGCAATCATAAAATAGTCTAATATCTTCATTTTTTCAACATACGTAGCTATTACCCTCGAAAACTAAAACTTTTGACATAGGAAAAGAGCCTTTAATCACATTCTTTACCATTTGCAATCATAAAATAGTCTAATATCTTCATTTTTTCAACATACGTAGCTATTACCCTCGAAAACTAAAACTTTTGACATAGGAAAAGAGCCTTTAATCACATTCTTTACCATTTGCAATCATAAAATAGTCTAATATCTTCATTTTTTCCAACATACGTAGCTATTACCCTCGAAAACTAAAACTTTTGACATAGGAAAAGAGCCTTTAATCACATTCTTTACCATATGCAATCATAAAATAGTCTAATATCTTCATTTTTTCAACATACGTAGCTATTACCCTCGAAAACTAAAACTTTTGACATAGGAAAAGAGCCTTTAATCACATTCTTTACCATTTGTAATCATAAAATAGTCTAATATCTTCATTTTTTCAACATACGTAGCTATTACCCTCGAAAACTAAAACTTTTGACATAGGAAAAGAGCCTTTAATCACATTCTTTACCACGTGCAATCATAAAATAGTCTAATATCTTCATTTTTTCAACATACGTAGCTATTACCCTCGAAAACTAAAACTTTTGACATAGGAAAAGAGCCTTTAATCACATTCTTTACCATGTGCAATCATAAAATAGTCTAATATCTTCATTTTTTCAACATATGTAGCTATTACCCTCGAAAACTAAAACTTTTGACATAGGAAAAGAGCCTTTAATCACATTCTTTACCATTTGTAATCATAAAATAGTCTAATATCTTCATTTTTTCAACATACGTAGCTATTACCCTCGAAAACTAAAACTTTTGACATAGGAAAAGAGCCTTTAATCACATTCTTTACCATTTGCAATCATAAAATAGTCTAATATCTTCATTTTTTCAACATACGTAGCTATTACCCTCGAACTAAAACTTTTGACATAGGAAAAGAGCCTTTAATCACATTCTTTACCTTTTGCAATCATAAAATAGTCTAATATCTTCATTTTTTCAACATACGTAGCTATTACCCTCGAAAACTAAAACTTTTGACATAGGAAAAGAGCCTTTAATCACATTCTTTACCATTTGCAATCATAAAATAGTCTAATATCTTCATTTTTTCAACATACGTTAGCTATTACCTCGAAAACTAAAACTTTTGACATAGGAAAAGAGCCTTTAAGCACATTCTTTACCATGTGCAATCATAAAATAGTCTAATATCTTCATTTTTCCAACATACGTAGCTATTACTCTCGAAAACTAAAACTTTTGACATAGGAAAAGAGCCTTTAATCACATTCTTTACCATGTGCAATCATAAAATAGTCTAATATCTTCATTTTTTCAACATACGTAGCTATTACCCTCGAAAACTAAAACTTTTGACATAGGAAAAGAGCCTTTAATCACATTCTTTACCATTTGCAATCATAAAATAGTCTAATATCTTCATTTTTTCAACATATGTAGCTATTACCCTCGAAAACTAAAACTTTTGACATAGGAAAAGAGCCTTTAATCACATTCTTTACCATGTGCAATCATAAAATAGTCTAATATCTTCATTTTTTCAACATACTAGCTATTACCCTCGAAAACTAAAACTTTTGACATAGGAAAAGAGCCTTTAATCAAACTCTTTACCATTTGCAATCATAAAATAGTCTAATATCTTCATTTTTTCAACATACATAGCTATTACCCTCGAAAACTAAAACTTTTGACATAGGAAAAGAGCCTTTAAGCAAATTCTTTACCATTTGCAATCCTAAAATAGTCTAATATCTTCATTTTTTCAACATACGTAGCTATTACCCTCGAAAACTAAAACTTTTGACATAGGAAAAGAGCCTTTAATCACATTCTTTACCATTTGCAATCATAAAATAGTCTAATATCTTCATTTTTTCAACATACGTAGCTATTACCCTCGAAAACTAAAACTTTTGAAATAGGAAAAGAGCCTTTAATCACATTCTTTACCATGTGCAATCATAAAATAGTCTAATATCTTCATTTTTTCAACATACGTAGCTATTACCCTTCGAAAACTAAAACTTTTGACATAGGAAAAGAGCCTTTAATCACATTCTTACCATTGCAATCATAAAATAGTCTAATATCTTCATTTTTTCAACATACGTAGCTATTACCCTCGAAAACTAAAACTTTTGACATAGGAAAAGAGCCTTTAATCACATTCTTTACCATTTGCAATCATAAAATAGTCTAATATCTTCATTTTTTCAACATACGTAGCTATTACCCTCGAAAACTAAAACTTTTGACATAGGAAAAGAGCCTTTAATCACATTCTTTACCATGTGCAATCATAAAATAGTCTAATATCTTCATTTTTTCAACATACGTAGCTATTACCCTCGAAAACTAAAACTTTTGACATAGGAAAAGAGCCTTTAATCACATTCTTTACCATGTGCAATCATAAAATAGTCTAATATCTTCATTTTTTCAACATACGTAGCTATTACCCTCGAAAACTAAAACTTTTGACATAGGAAAAGAGCCTTTAAGCACATTCTTTACCATTTGCAATCATAAAATAGTCTAATATCTTCATTTTTTCAACATACGTAGCTATTACCCTCGAAAACTAAAACTTTTGACATAGGAAAAGAGCCTTTAATCACATTCTTTACCATTTGCAATCATAAAATAGTCTAATATCTTCATTTTTTCAACATACGTAGCTATTACCCTGAAAACTAAAACTTTTGACATAGGAAAAGAGCCTTTAATCACATTCTTTACCATTTGCAATCATAAAATAGTCTAATATCTTCATTTTTTCAACATACGTAGCTATTACCCTCGAAAACTAAAACTTTTGACATAGGAAAAGAGCCTTTAATCACATTCTTTACCATTTGCAATCATAAA
>NW_027067174.1:0-15059 GCF_032884065.1 Artemia franciscana | reverse complement strand
CTTTTGCTAGTTGCAATGAGGGGTTTGCAACTTTTGTGAGTTGGTGTACCAAGTATTTATTTTAAGATCCTTACAGATTAACAACTTCAGCGTTTAATCGAAGCGAGGAAACAAAACCAAAGTGTTGCTCTCGCAACACTTTACTCGGCGAAGCCGAACAAAGGTTGCCGCAACACCTCACGTTGCCCATGCAACGTAGATCTAGTTACTTTTGTTATATAATGTTACAGATGAATCAAGACCAGAAGCCACATTCAGATATGTGATACCCAACTTTACTAAAGCTCTAGGACGGAGTTTGTCTGATGCAACAGTAGTCAGGAATCTACCATGGAGAATTAAAACGATATTTGGCGAGAAATATTTGGGGTTTTATCTTCAGTGTAATGGTGATAGTGAATCCACAAGCTGGAGTTGTCAGGCAGTAGCAGAGCTAAGACTTGTAAGCCAGAAAGAAGGGGTTAAAAGTTTCACAATGAGTAAGTAGACCAATGACTTAATTTCTTTCTCTCTTTATACATATATATATATATATATATATATATATATATATATATATATATATATATATATATATATATATATATATATATATACTAGCTGTTGGGGTGGCGCTTCGCGCCACCCCAACACCTAGTTGGTGGGGCGCTTCGCGCCCCCCCAAGCCCCCCCGCGCGCGTAAATCGTTACGCGCATTATTAGTTACGTGCCATTGTAGTTGTGTCCCTGTGTCCCACCTGTGAATATAGATAGATTTATATATGTGTTTCAAACTACGTAAAACTTGCGAATATACAACATTCTTGGCTTTCCCATTGTCTGTGCATATACAAAGCCTTATGTACTAATAATGACGTCATATGCAAACGCTCTTTTTACAAACAAACAAACATGCATACACACAACTCGTTTTTATATAGATAGATAGATAGATAGATACAATACAAATTAACTGCGTAAAACTTGTGAATATACAACATTCTTCGCTGTCAAATTGTCGCTACATATAAATAGATTGTCAGGTTTACCGACCCTCGAACATGCAACGTACAATTGTCCATGGGAAAAACAATCAGTATTAAGATCTATACCACATTTTTCTAATGATTGACCTTGAGCTTTGTTAATGGTGATTGCAAATGCTAATCGAATTGGGAGTTGCAATCTTTTAAATTGAAAAGGCAGATCCGTTGGAATCATGGGAATGCGAAGAATAAGAACAGCCTCACCCTCAAAAGGCCCTGTCAAGATTGTGGCCTCTATTAGGTTTTCCATTGTTTTTTTTTACGGCAAGTCGCGTGCCATTGCAAAGCTTTGTTGGGTTGATATTTCTTAAAAGTATTATTGGTACGCCTATTTTTAGTTGTAGCACGTGTGGTGGAAACCCTGAAAGATCTATGGAATTTAAAAATTCAGATGGATAATTAACCGCTTCATTTGGTTCCAAAAATGTGTCGACTGACTTGTAAAGGACTGCCTGGTCTCGAATCTTGGTCAAAACAATATTGTTGATTTCGTGGACGTCTATATTTTTGGGTGCGAGAATCGCTCTTTCACTTAGCCATTTATTATTTTTATAATTTTTTAGAATATTCGGAAATACTTTTTCAATCAATTCATTTTTGGACGTCACTAAATTACAGAAATCAGCAGGTAGTTGTATACGTCCTGAAATTGAGTCTACTGGGAGCTTTCCGTTTCCAATTGCCAGCAATTGATCTGAAAATGTTTGACCAGAGTCATCGTTTTGCAATCGGACACGCATATTTGTAGTTAATTTTAATATTTTTACGTGTGCCCATAAATTAGAATTTATCAGGCAAGCATTCATTTCGTCTGCAGGAGTTGATCTAGGTATTATAGGTAATGTTTGCCTGAAATCTCCCGCAAGCAATATTAATGTGCTGCCAAATGGTTTCGACTTGCCTCTCAAATCTTTCAAGCATTGATCCAGAGCCTCGAGTGATTTTTTGTGTGCCATTGTGCACTCATCCCAAATAATAAGTTTGCATTGCTGCAATACTTTACCCGTCCCAGATGATTTGGAAATATTGCACGTGGGAGTTTCTGTAGAATGCAAATTCAGAGGCAATTTCAAAGCGGAATGAGAAGTTCTTCCACCAGGCAGCAATGTTGCGGCTATTTCGGACGACGCAATTGCCAACGCTATATCATTTTTTGATCGAATTGATGCCAGAATCAGTTTTATCACAAACGTTTTACCAGTACCTCCTGGCGCATCCAAAAAGAAAATTTCTCCAACGTTGTTATCGACACAATGCATTATCGTATCATAAATGTCTTTTTGTTCCGACGTTAACTTGGAAATGTTATTTTATACATACGACAATAGATCACTCGTACTGTAACTTTGTTCACGATCCAATTCTACACATGTCGAAACAGCAGCGATACGGTTAGGTGAAGGCATTCCCAAATCCTGAAGAGGTTTGTTTGCCATACGTACGCACAAATCTTCTATAATAACTAAAGTGTAGTTATAAATTTCTGATGTAAAATCAAAAGTCATATCTGACGTCTCTAACTGTTTTCGATGGAGTATATCTTCGGACATTTTTGACTTATATTTTTCCCATAACTCTGTAGGAGCTGATGGAGAGCAAGTTGTTAAAATGATGCCAAACAATGCACGAATTTGACTTGGGGTTGACGTTTCGCAAGCGTCATTGATGCAGTTATCCCAGTGTTGGTCATTCTCCAATAAATTCAGAGCTTGGCATGCACTACGGTAAGTGTCATGTATAGTACCGTTTACAGTTCTCAAATACTCAAAGGATGTCGGACCGGGTACATTCACCAAAAGCAGGCGTAGAAAGGAGCATTCATGTTGATTGGGGTGAACGGTGTAGAGTCTTCCTATCGTGGTATCTTTGAAGATGGTAGGTTGGCCGTCGACTGACTTACCTTGTTTTCGACGTTCAAATACTTTATTTTTAGTATCCCACGTGTAATACGAAGGCACTTCAGTATACAGCAGTTTTTTTCCAAAAGAATCATTTTTGCAAAGCGAAAAAAAGCTGTTAATGTTGTATCCGGTGGATTCAGGGCTCTTTGTTGCACGTTGGTTTCCGTGAAATAAACACGTTGACCATTCTGTAAATGTACCGCTAAGTGAACAACAGCTGGACTACGTTCATGTATCGGAAATGAAAGAATTCGCCAAACAGCTTCATTACTGCTTATGTATCTTCCAGCCTGATATTGTACGATTTCGTTGCAATCTTTGATTTCGGGCTGCAAGCCAAAAACTGCCATGTCACTGCCTTTGTTGACGTATTTACATATGTATTTGATTGCCTTTACGGAGTTACAGTATTCAACGTTTATGTGTGCATTAAATGTTTTTGATAATAATGGGGAATATGGAACAACCCACTGGTTATCTACTTCGATGGTGGTACCGTTACGCTTCTTTATTATTGCTGTTTTACCGCCATCTTCAGTAGATCTTCTTCTATATTGTGGGTAACCATCATTGCCAGTAATTGTCTTTGATACTAAAAGTCGAGGATATTCCACCGTCATAGCAAAAATAACGACAACAAACTTCATGACGTCAGTCGACACAGAAACATGACGTCACCTGATCCACAGACAGACAACTTATTTTTATATATATAGAAGATATATATATATACTAGCTGTTGGGGTGGCACTTCGCGCCACCCCAACACCTAGTTGGTGGGGGCGCTTCGCCCCCCCCCCCAAGCCCCCCCGCGCGCGTAAGTCGTTACGTGCCATATTAGTTACATGCCATTGTAGTTGTGTCCCTATGTCCCACCTGTGAATATAGATATATTTATATGTATATATATATACATATATATATATATATATATATATATATATATATATATATATATATATATATATATATATATACGTATATATATATATATATATATATATATATATATATATATATATATATATATATATATATATATATATATATATATATATATATATATATATATATACGTAAAACTTGCGAATATACAACATTCTTTGCTGTCCCATTGTCTGTGCATATAAATAGAATGTCAGGTTTAACGACTCTTGAACATGCAACATATAATGGTCCATGGGAAAACAATCCGTATTCAGATCTATACCTCATGATTCTAATGATTGCCCTTGAGCTTTGTTGATGGTGATTGCTAATCGACGATTCCCTGTGTCGCCATCGTCATTTATATATCCCCCTGAGCCCCCCGGAGTCCCTGTTGTAGTTGTGTCCCTGTGTCCCGGTCGTCATGCCCCGGTGTCCCGGTCGTCATTTGTGTCCCGGTCTGTATATACATTCGTTTTTGAATTGGTCTTTTTTTAGGTTTTAGTTTTTTACCTTTAATTTGTGTCCCGGTGCTTTGTTGATGGTGATTGCTAATCGAACATTCCTTGTGTCCCGGTCGTCATTTATATTCTCTATGTGCCAGTGTCCCGGTCGTCATTTGTGTCCCGATGTCCCGGTCTGTAATTTCGTCAGTCGAAAACATGACGTCAGTCGACACAGAAACATGACGTCACCTAACAGATCCACAGACAGACAACTTATTTTTATATATATAGATATATATATAAATATATATATATATATTTTCTTTTTAGTTTTTTTGTAGTTTTTACCTTTTTTAGTTTTTTTCTTCTTTTGTATTAATGCTAAAGCCAAGGTTCAAACCTGGAGCCTCTCGGTCCTAGAACCTGAAACATAACGCTTTACCAACTCAGCTACTTCGGCTTGAATACATTCGTTTTGAGCAGCTTCCTCGGGTGTTGCCATTGTAGGTTTTTCAGTCATTTTACAATTAGAAATTTCTCTTTCAACGGTCTTCTTACAATTAAAAATTTGTCTTTGAACGATATTCTTAAATACCTGTGTCCTGGTCGTCATTTATATTCCCTGTGTCCCGGTCGTCATTTGTGTCCCGGTATCCCAGTCTGTAATTTCTCTTTGAGTGTCCCGGTCGTTATTTATATTCCCTCTGTCCCGGTCGTCATTTGTGTCCCGGTCGTCATTTGTGTCCCGGTCTGTAATTTCTCTTTGAGTGTTTTTTCTTTTTAGTATTTTTTAGTTTTTTACATTTTTTCTTTTTTCAGTTTTCTTTTTCTTCTTTATTTTTCAGCTTCACTATGAAATACATATCGCCGAACCTTTGTTTTTTTAACTAAAATCTGGTAGGCATTGATGACCTTATCCAAGTCAAAATCCCAAACCCAATCATCATCGCTATCATTTTCAGTTTTGATATGTTTTGACTCTCGCTGTCTAGATGGATCTTCATCTAACTGCGCGGTTTTGCGTTCTTTAGCCTCAAGCCTGTTTCCTTGCTGTTCTTTTGATTCCTCGGCACGCTTTCTTTTCTGACTTTCTCTATCAGCAGCAAGTTTTTTGGCATAGACTCTTTGAGCATCTTCATCGGCTGTTGCCATGGTAAGTTCATCAGTCATTGTAAACTTAAACATTAATAGATTTCTACGTGAACATATGTCTTAAATATCTTGAATGACGTCACCGTCAAAGCAAAAATGACGACAACTAATTTCATGACGTCAGCCGACACAGAAACATGACGTCACCTGATCCACAGCCAGACAGACAGACAACTTATTTTTATATATATAGATATATATGTATATATATATATATATATATATGTATATATATATATATATATATATATATATATATATATGTATATATATATATATATATATATATATATATATATATATATATATATATATATATATATATATATATATATATATATATATATATATATATATATATATATATATATATATATATATATATATATATATATATATATATATATATATATATATATATCGCTTATAGTATCTATGACGCTTGCAGAATTACAAAAGGAACAAAGTTAAATATAAAATACCAAGTGTAATGAGTATATTTGCAAAAGGTGTTTCAAGTATTTTAGTAATGCCTAAAGGACAAATGAGTAACCTTGACCATCAAATCTGACAAAACCAATCCAAGCACCTAAGGTAAAGGGTTATGAAAAATATCTGAAGTAATGATAAACGAAAATGAAGAACAAAGAATATAGGGTTAGAATACTTGAGACAACGACAATTACAACAGGTAAAAATTGAAAGGGAAGAACAAAAAAATATCCGGTTTGAAGATAAGCGATTGCGATAATTAAATCGAATCAAAATCTAAAGGGAAGAGCGAAGAAATATGCGGTTTCAAAACATGCAAAAACGAGGAGCAGAACGAATTAAAAACGAAAATGAAGAAAAAACTATGCGGTTCAAAGATATACCACAGCGAGAAAAATGAAATATGTGGTTAGAAGATAAGCGGCAGCAAGAATAATAGGTTACAGCGAGAATCAGAACGTATCAAAAATATTTAGGAAAATTGGAATCTTGGGACATTTTGACCTGAAAAAGCGATCTACATAGATCATGAGCTTGGAAAAATTTGTTTACAGCTTTAATTTTGGAAGAAAAAAATAATATGAGGGATTTCATATTTATTAGCATAATTTAAGAGAATGAACTGCACCATTTCTCTCCTGGGAGGGATCACCTACCACAGCCGATACGGTTTCTGAGGATCCTTGGCATTTTTTATCGACCAAGTGAAAGAAATTCCGAAGTTGTCAAAACCTGCTGAAATTTAAGGTTAAGCGGCACGTGAATTCGGCTGTTCCAGTACATACGATATCTGGGATACTCATAAGAATTCAGAGCAATGTGAATTCTAATGAATTTCTTTATTTTTGTAGCAGTAGTACCAATACTCCTTTTGGTTTCTTAGACAGAGTATACGATAGTTTGTTCTGCCGCAGGTCCATGATAGTTTGAATCGAAATACTCATTGAACTATTCTATAGGCTCTGTTTGTTCAACTGACTGTGCACTTACTCTAAAATCTAGGACATCTTTTCTAAATGTAGCAGTTTTCAAGATCAGTCGACGCACCTTCGTTCTGGCACTACCGTGTCATTTGGTATATGAGTTTGGCAAGTCGGAAAGCTCAGACAAATCGGAACCTATTCCGTTCAACATGTTTATGATATCCACATACTGGACTCTCCTTGCTGGATGCATACCAGAGGAACCAGGAAAAAAAGTCTAAGAACTATGTAAAAAGACAGGGTTTATTAAAAGTCTTGAGAAAGAAGAAGAAAAATTTTAATCTCAAGACTTTGAATTAGCCATTTTTTGAACTCTCTCAGAAAAATCTAGGGAATGACCCGGAAGTTAGTTATTTTGTTTTGAACAAATATGTTAGTTTGTTTTAACTCTTTGGTATTTCTACTGATTACGATTGATGTATATGTGATCGAATTATCTAGACTTTTGGACCTATTTATATTGTCTAAATCAATGAACTTATCCCAAGTTGAACGATTTTTTTTTTTAGATTAACTCAGTACTCAAAAGAGAAATCTTGAAACATAATCAAACAGAAACAAGCACTCACATAATCAAACGTGTCATCAACCACTTAGATCTCAAAGGGTGTCAGCAAGGAATGCTTATTATCAAACAGTTGTAGAGAACTGTAGTTAGGAGCGACAAGGCTCAATTGTAACCATAATTCTAAAAAACGAAATTTTGATACCAATAGCTAGAGCAAAAGAGTCTGATTTTTATGCTGATTTTAAATATATAAGTTTCGTCAAGTTTAGTCCTACCCATCAAAAGTTACGTGTCTGAGAAAATATGACTTATTTTCGAAAAAAGGGGAAACACCCCTTAAAGTCATAGCAATTTAATGAAAATCGCACCATCAGATTTAGCCTATCAGAGAACCATGCTGTAGAGATTTGAAGCTCCCATCTGCAAAAATGTGGAATTTTGTATTTTTTCGAGTCGAAAGATTACGGATCCGTGTTTGTTTGTTTTTTTTGTTTGTTTTTTTTCCCAGGGATGATCGTATCAACCCAGTGGTCCTAGAATATCACGAGAGGGCTCATTCTAACTGAAATTAAAAGTTCTAGTGCCCTTTTCAAATGACCAAAAAAAACTGGAGGGCAACTAGACCCCCTCCCAGGCTCATGTTTTCCCAAAATCACCGGGTCAAAATTTGAGATAGCCATTTTGTTCAGCATAGTTGAAAAATCTAATAACTATTTGTTTAAGGACGACTTAATCCCCCAGAGTCCCCGGGGGAAGGGCTACAAGTTATGCACTTTCCCCATTGTTTACATATAGTATTGGTTATTGGGGAGTATACAGGTGTTTTCAGGGGGGATCCTTTCTGGTGGGGGTGGGGGGGAGGGACTTACATGAGAGGATCTTTCCATGGAGGAAATTATCAAGGGGGAAGATAATTTCCATGAAGGGGCGCGGGATTTCCAGTACTATTTTAAAAAAATAATGAGAAATTAAATAAAAAATTTAGTTTTTTCAACTGAAAGTAAGGAGCAACATTAAAACTTAAAACGAACAAAAATTATTACGTATAAGGGGGTTGGTCCCCCTTAAGTACCTCGCTCTTTACGCTAAAGTAATCTTAGCAATTTAAAAAGAGCTATTTATTCTAATTAAACAGCCTTTGTGATTCAGGGGTCACTCTTAATGAATTGGAACAAAATTCGAACTTTAGTGTAATGAGCAACGTATTGAGGTGGGGGCGTATCCCCTCATATACGTAATAAAAATATACGAATATAGAAGTTCGTTACGTAAGTTAATTCGTAAGTTACGTATATTTATTACTAGTAAAAACGTTCGTAAATAAAATTGAAAGTTCTAGTGGCCTTTTTAAGTAACGAAATAAATTGGAGGGCAACTAGGTCCCTTCCCGCCCCTTTTATCTCAATATCGTCCGATCAAAACTTTGAGAAAGCCATTCAGCCAAAAAAAGTAAAATTAATATGCAAATTTTGTTTTAATTATTCATGTACGGTGAGCCAAATTCAAAACCTGCATTAATTCAAAAACGTTCATAAATTAAATAAAAAAACAAGTTTTTTTAACCGAAAGTTAAAAGCGACATTAAAACTTAAAATGAACAGAAATTGTTCCTTATATAAAGGGGGCTGTCCTCTCCTCAGCGCCCCGCTCTTTATGCTAAAGTTTGACTCTTTCTCACAACTCTACTTATTAAAAACAACAAAAAGCTGTTTATCTGGGTTTCAGTTATTTATTAATAGTGATTTGTGATTGTGTTAAACTTGGAAAATTATTTGACTTTTTTTTCTCAATTTTGGTTTAATGTAGCTCTTTAATTTTTTAAAATTTTTCTTCTACTTACATATATTTGTACTTCTATTTATATTTATATATATTTTTGCACAGGGAGGGGCTATAATATGATTATGACAGTAGGACCACTACGATAAAACAATATGATTTCCATGCCAATCAAGTTATATGATTTCATTATATTCTATCTTTTAACTATATATGTATAAACCCTTTTTATCTATATGTATTTGTACTTGTATATTTATCTCTCTATGTTTTTGCAACCCTTTATATCTATATGTATTTGTACTTGTCTACTTATTATACTAGGTAAATAATTTTCTGATTCACTGGTATAATTCAAAATATTGCCTTCTTATCTGCTCTTGTAAGGAGGAAGTGGGTTCATTATATATTTCTTCTGTTTGTAGATCAGGAAATGGTGAGGGGGGGGTCATATCTTACAAATCTTGAGCTCTCGTTTGGAAATGTAATGTCAAAGTGTAATTGAGCTGACATCTTGCCACTGCTGGCAAATAGTTATTTTATCTAGTCACAATGCTGCAACTATTGTATGGTAAAAATCTGTCTATGGATGATTTAGGGAATTTTTTGGGTTGAAATATTGGGGATTCTTTTTTTTGTAATCCCTCCATTGTGTCGCGTGTTTCCTTAATAGTTGTAGTTGTCTTAGTAAGGAATCAATCCTCACCTGTATAATCAAGTCAACTTCCATTGGGAATGATCAGAACCTGTTAGTTGAGTAAATTCTTCTCTATTTAACTTTAATTTACTTACTTTCTTTTTTTAAAAGTAGACAATCAGAGATAATGAAGAATGAATGGGAATTTTGGTTTCTCAATACAACAGGTCTTTATATAGAACGTTCAGAAAACTCAGTCATGCTGGATTGGATTGATGATTTATCTTTTTATTAATAGCCGAAATTAGTGTAGGGGTGTAAATGTATTGTTTGAAATGTAAATTTGTTGGAGGTTCTGGGAAACCCGAAAACGTCGGTAGAGACTGAATTTAGATGAAACTCTTTGGTGCTTTCATTTTTAGCTATAGTCAATGGCTGATTAGAGGATATTTTTGGATGTATTTGTTGAAGTTTTCAGAAAAGTTACCAGGCATACCAAAGTCATTAAAATCATAGCAATGGTGATAATTAAATCTTCCTAATTTTTTTTTTAAAGTCTCCATAAGCGCTAATAAGGGCAGAGGGATAAAGTTGTCATAAGGGGTAAAATCTTAGAGATATTGATAGCATTCTTCCCTATTAACTTTAGTTTACTTAATTTACCTAAGTGTAGATAATCAGTGATAATGGAGAATGAATCGGAATTTCGGTATTTTACTAAAACAGACCTTTGCTTGAACTTTTAGAAAATTAAGTCCTATTGGTTCGGATTGATGACTTATCTGTATAAAAATATCCGAAATTTGCCTTGGGTAATATATTCGACAGGAATAATTATTGATGCTTCTGGAAAACCCGACAGCGTTGGTAAGGACTGAAAAATAGATGAAACTCTTGGATGCTTTCTTTTTTAGCTATAGTTAACGGATGATTTGGGGATGATTTAGGGATGATTTTGGATATGTTCGTTGAAGTTTTCAGAAAAGTGGCCAGACATTCCAAAATTCATTAAAATCATAGCATTGGTGAGATGAAATGGTCCCTAATTGTGTTGCTAAAAGTCTTTATAAGCTTTAATAAATGCTCAGAGATAAAGTCGCTATAAGGGCTATAATCTTATAAATATTGGTGACTTTTCACTTGCTAAATCAGCTATCGAAAATAAGTAAATGACCTGAAAAAAAAAACAGATATATTTGATCGCTGTTACTGTTGGAATTTCAGTGCTTTTAGTTTTATAATAAACACTTGTAATAATATAGCATTTAATGTTGAATTTTAATATTTGAATGTTTAGTATTTAAATAATATATTTAAATTTCTATATTTAAGCATTTACAACTGCTATAAATATTAATAAAGTTCAAACATTAAAGATAAATACTTAATTTTAATTTAGTATTCAATAAAGTGTTTAAATAGTTAGTATTCAGTATTTGAAGTAGTTTGATATTTCGTTTAATTATTAAAACTAATGTTAAATATATTAATTTAAATACTTGTAATACTTTTTTTCAGAACTGAAGCGACTGTTCGGAGCAGAAACAAGAGGCTGGGGATGGCAAGAATTTATGTCTTTGAGTGATATCGGTAATCCGGAAAATGGCTACATTAAAGATGATTGTGTTATCCTAGAGGTGAGGCCCTATTTTTACTTTAAAGCTTAATTTTCATACTGAAAAAATTTGATAAGTATATTTCTGTACAACTTGATCCTAAATTAAGCCTTTGACTGGAGCTGAATTTTGCTACAACTTGTCAATAAATGGATGTTATAATTTGTCAATGAGGTCAAATTAAAGATGACCCTTTTATCCAAGAGGCAAGGCCATTTACTATTCTAAGGCTTTGGTAAGTAGTCAATTAGTTTACCAAGTAGAAAACTTTAAGATTTTACCCCATAAGATAGAAAATAAGATTATTTAAAAACTCAGTAACATAAGCTCTGAAAGGCCAAATTCATATTTTGGGGTCTAAAAGAAAAATCAGGAGAGAGACATCAATAGAATAAAAAACAAAAACAATATACTTGAGAGCGTTCGATACCATAAATTTCATTTTACGAGTCTGTTCCGGCTGACAGTCCCAAAGACAAGCTTCCACTATCGAATTTTCATAACTCCAGAGGAAGTTTCTGAAAAATTTTTGGTAAAAATTGATTGGGGATCTTTAATGTGTCATTAGTTCAAAAAGCAAAGGAGAAGCTAGTCTAAATCAGATAAAACTTATAATCTCTTACTAATTATTAAGCAAAACAGTGTCTATGCAATGTATACACGACATAAATAATATGCATCTTCTGTCGGTAAAGATTACAATCAAGGCGATTAGCATGCCAGGGAACTGCCAAACTTGTCAAATTGTTCAATGATACTTCTTTTGAGCTTTTTTATAATGTTCTCCAAGCAGGCATGCTAGAATATTTTCTTAGGGTATGCCCTTTTCTGAATATTACGAAGAAGCTTTTCTCCTTTCAATCAAGCAAAATAAACTCATAGTTACTAATTATGGAAGTTTCTTTAAGTCTGAATATCTTTATTTTTGGTACGAAACGGGAAAAGTGGAATGTTTTTTCCTCGATTTCCAGCAAAGTAGATGTTTCCCTTTGATTTTCTTTCGTTTATTCGAATCTCTTATTAAAATTATACAAGTTGTTGCAAGCTCAAACATTTCTGAATAGTTCGGCCTCAAAAACTTGAAAAAGTTTGTAATTGATGAAATTTGCTGATCCTTTATGGTATTGATGGGTCTTAAAGCCCCTTTAAGGATGCCAATATATAGGTTTTGGCATGAACAGTGTTTTCCTTTGTCGGCTAAATTTCTCATCGCCTGATGGAACAATTAGAGTCAATACTTTGTGAAAAGACTGCTTTAGAGGCTATATTGAGGATGCCCATGTTATCCTAGAGATTAATCCTCGTTTTCCTAATTTCATTCTGTTGCCTAATGCAAAAAATCCTTATAAAATTATTTTAAAATGGCACATTAAATATTTCTCCGTTATTCTATACCAGCGATTCCCAAAGGAAATGCTTAGGCAACAGTAGGTGAAAAACCCTACTGTTCTAATTAAACGGTCATTGTGTATCAGGAGTCATTGGAACAAAATTATTTAACAAAATTATTGGAACAAAATTAAAAGTCATTGGGATAATTGGAACAAAAGACAAACTTTAGTGTAAAGAGCGATGTACTGAGGAGGGGGCAACCCCCTCATATACGTAATAATTTCGGTTCGTTTTTAGTTTTAATGCTGCTCCTTTCTAGTAGTATCCCATCACTGGTTTTGACCGGGGCCCTATCCTATATTTAACTTCGTAGAGATGCAGATGCATGCTACGCAATATGGAATGTTTTCTAAGAGATGCAGGTGCATGTTACGTCATGGGAATGCTTACTTTGGTTGTTATGTAATAGTCTTTGTTTACTTTTGGTTGTTACATAATATGGCTTTGTTTGTTACGCCATAGAGAGTGGTTCAGTCCAGTAGTCAAGCGGGGAAGTCCTGGTTGTAACTGAGGGAGGCAGATATGAGGGTTTACGTAATAACGTCAAAAATGTGGGATTCGATGCAATCTTGTATGCCTTGCTATATTTAATGAGGGTGATGTAATCTTACAAAACTAAGTAGATTTATTGCGAATGACACAATATCGCATAGTACTCTTCAGGGGGGTGTGGGGAAATCTCTGCTTGTAACTGAAGCTAATGACAGCACACGCTTGGGTGTTACGTAATGACAGTGCATACGGGGTGTTAGGTAATGATGGCGCACACGTGGGATGTGACACAATATTACACATAGGTGTTCCGGCATACGCTAGGCATACGCTAGGCACTTGATAGAAGGCAAGAAAGTGGAAAATCGGTCAGCAAATCTACGTGACTCTTCGTCCATTTTCTGGTAAATCTCAAAAACACCGTACCGTCGTGAAATATGACTATTATGAGACCAAATGGGAATACAAAGGAAATACTTGCAAAACCTAAGGAACAGCGATCGGATTTACTTTTTATCAGACGCAGAGAAAAATTTCCAAAAAGGTGTCAAAAACAAGACATGCGGTGCAAAAAACGCATTATATAGCCGGCCAAGGGTTCTCTTATCAAACTGGCCCTTTACCCTGGCGAGAAGACCATAAGATTTTCTTAGTTTCTCTTTCAAAGAAGCAATTATAAGCTGCCTAGTGGATCTAATTGAAGTTCCAAACAGAAGACTTAAGTACCTAAATGAACTGGAAGATGAAATTGTGGCGGGACCAACTTGGATCGTATCATTGGATGTGATCTCCTTTCCAAAGACAAGAAACTCTGTTTTGGAAGTAGCAACGGAAAGACCGATTTCTTTCAGTCCGGAGCAAACAACATCAATAGCGTTTTGGAGTACCCCAAGATTTTCAGCCAAGAGAGGTATGTCATCAGTATAAGACAAGTGACTTTAGTCAATATTTGGCTCAATCAAGTATGGTGGAATCCGTCGAGTAACTTCTCTAATAGAGTTATTAAATATTGCCGGACTAAGAACAGAAACTTGCTTAACACCACGGTGCAAACGTATACGATTACTAACAGTACCTTGCCAATGAATCCGGATTAAAGAGTTCTGATACCACTGCCAAAGGCTTGTGCAAACAAATGGATTAACTCCACTTCTAAAGAGAGACAGAATTGCTCAAGAGTGAAGAATGGAGTCAAAAGCCTTTGAAATATCAATGGCACAAACTTAGAGGTTACTTTTTGCATTTTTATGCCTTTCAAGAATCGCTAGAAGAGTTGCATTGGAATTCTGCACGCCAAGACCTTCCCAAAAACCAAATTGGTTGTCGCCATGATCACATTATGTGCTAATTTCATTATAAATAAGCTTCTCTAGAAGCTTGCCAATCGTCGAACATTTAGTAATCGGTCTATATGCGTCACAGGATCTCTGGTCTTTGTTAAAAATGCACGTTATTAGACCTTCGCATAGCGCATCAGGGATATGCTGCTGGGCGATACAAGCCTGAAATGAAATAGCAAGATGTTCAAACAATTTTACTGTCGCGTACATCAGGTGATCGGGTTGCAGGCCGTCTGAACCCAATGCTTTACCTGGTTTAAGACGGCAGATATGTGCCTGAATAGAAGCTGGCATGATAATGATATAGTTTTTTGCATGGTCTAGCTTTGTAAAATGACCAAAAAGTATAAATCTAAAATTTGTGTCAAG
>NW_027067173.1:0-15128 GCF_032884065.1 Artemia franciscana | reverse complement strand
TCTGTCTGTCTGTGGATGTGTGGATCAGGTGACGTCACCTGAAAAAAACTGGATCAGGTGACGTCAAAACTGAAAAAACTAAAAAAAGGCAAAAACTACAAAAAAAACTAAAAACTAATAAAAAAAATAAAAAAGCTAAAAAACTAAAAAAACTAAAAAAAGGCAAAAACTACAAAAAAAACTAAAAACTAATAAAAAAGCTAAAAAACTAAAAAAACTAAAAAAAAGGCAAAAACTACAAAAAAAACTAAAAACTAATAAAAAAATAAAAAAGCTAAAAAACTAAAAAAACTAAAAAAACTAAAAAAAGGTAAAAAACTAAAAAAACTAAAAACTAAAAAAAACTAAAAAAAGGAAAAAACTGAAAAATAAGCTAAAATAAAGGTAAAAACCAATAAAAAACTAAAAAAAAAAACTGAAAAAACTAAAAAAGGCAAAAACTACAAAAAAAACTAAAAACTAATAAAAAAAGTAAAAAAGCTAAAAAACTAAAAAAACTAAAAAAACTAAAAAAAGGTAAAAAACTAAAAAAAATAAAAAATTAAAAAAAACTAAAAAAAAGGAAAAAACTGAAAAATAAGCTAAAATAAAGGTAAAAACCAATAAAAAACTAAAAAGAAAAAAAGGAAAAAACTAAAAAAAATTTTCATCTAAAAAACTAAAAAAAACTAAAAAAGGTAAAAACTAAAAGAACTAAAAAAGAAAAAAATAAATGACGAAACTCAAAGAGAAAGCGACCAGGACAAAAGGAATGTTCGATTAGCAATCAACAAAGCACCGGGACACAGGGAGTATAAATGACGACCAGGACATAAGTAAAAAAAAAAAAACTATCTATATATATAAAAATAAGTTGTCTGTGGATCTGTGGATCGTGGATCAGGTGACGTCACCTGAAAAAACTGGATCAGGTGACGTCAAAACTGAAAAAACTAAAAAAAGGCAAAATCTACAAAAAAAAAATAAAAACTAATAAAAAAAATAAAAAAGCTAAAAAACTAAAAAAACTAAAAAAAGGCAAAAACTACAAAAAAAAACTAAAAACTAATAAAAAAGCTAAAAAACTAAAAAAACTAAAAAAAAGGCAAAAACTACAAAAAAAACTAAAAACTAATAAAAAAAATAAAAAAGCTAAAAAACTAAAAAAAACTAAAAAAAACTAAAAAAAGGTAAAAAACTAAAAAAACTAAAAACTAAAAAAAACTAAAAAAAAGGAAAAAACTGAAAAATAAGCTAAAATAAAGGTAAAAACCAATAAAAAACTAAAAAAAAAACTGAAAAAACTAAAAAAAGGCAAAAACTACAAAAAAACTAAAAACTAATAAAAAAAGTAAAAAAGCTAAAAAACTAAAAAAACTAAAAAAACTAAAAAAACTAAAAAAAAAGGTAAAAAACCTAAAAAAAATAAAAAATAAAAAAAAATAAAAAAAAGGAAAAAACTGAAAAATAAGCTAACATAAAGGTAAAACCAATAAAAAACTAAAAAGAAAAAAAGGAAAAAACTAAAAAAAATTTTCATCTAAAAAACTAAAAAAAAACTAAAAAAGGTAAAAACTAAAAGAACTAAAAAAGAAAAAAATAAATGACGACACTCAAAGAGAAAGCGACCAGGACAAAAGGAATGTTCGATTAGCAATCAACAAAGCACCGGGACACAGGGAGTATAAATGACGACCAGGACATAAGTAAAAAAAAAATTAACAAAACTAAAAAGAAGGTAAAAACTACAAAAAAACTAAAAAGAAAAAAAAAATAAAAACTAATAAAAAAAACTAAAAAATCTAAAAATCTAAATAAACTAAAAAAGAAAAAAAAAGGAAAAAAATAAAGGAGAAAAACCAAAATAAAAACGAATGTATATACAGACCGGTACACCGGATACAAATGACGACCGGGACACAGGGAATATAAATGACGACCGGGACACAGGGACACAACTACAACGGGGACACCGGGAGAAACAGGGGGATATAAATGACGACCGGGACAAAAAAACTAAAAAGAAAAAAAAACTAAAAACTAATAAAAAAAACTAAAAAATCTAAAAATCTAAACAAGCTAAAAAACTAAAAACTAATAAAAAAAGTAAAAAAGCTAAAAAACTAAAAAAACTAAAAAAAGGTAAAAAACTAAAAAACTAAAAAAATAAAAAAAAACTAAAAAAAAAGGAAAAAACTGAAAAATAAGCTAAAATAAAAGGTAAAACCAATAAAAAACTAAAAAGAAAAAAAGGAAAAAACTAAAAAAAATTTTCATCTAAAAAACTAAAAAAAACTAAAACTAAAAACTAATAAAAAAACTAAAAAATCTAAAAATCTAAATAAACTAAAAAAGAAAAAAAAAGGAAAAAAATAAAGGAGAAAAACAAAACTAAAAAACGAATGTATATACAGACCGGGACACCGGGATACAAATGACGACCGGGACACAGGGAATATAAATGACGACCGGGACACAGGGACACAACTACAACGGGGACACCGGGGGAAACAGGGGGATATAAATGACGACCGGGACACCGGGACAGGGAATGGTCGATTAGCAATCACCATCAACAAAGCTCAAGGGCAATCATTAGAATCATGAGGTATAGATCTGAATACAGATTGTTTTCCCATGGACCATTATATGTTGCATGTTCAAGAGTCGGTAAACCTGACAATCTATTTATATGCAAAGACAATGGGACAGCAAAGAATGTTGTATATTCGCAAGTTTTACGTAGTTAAAACCATATATATATATATATATATATATATATATATATATATATATATATATATATATATATATATATATATATATATATATATATATATATATATATATATATATATATATATATATATATATATATATATATATATATATATATATATATATATCTATCTATATTCACAGGTGGGACATAGGGACACAACTACAATGGCGCGTAACTATTATGGCGCGTAACGACTTACGCGCGCGGGGGGGCTTGGGGGGGGCGCGAAGCGCCCCCACCAACTAGGTGTTGGGGTGGCGCGAAGCGCCACCCCAACAGCTAGTATATATATCTATCTATATATATAAAAATAAGTTGTCTGTCTGTCTGTGGATGTGTGGATCAGGTGACGTCACCTGAAAAAACTGGATCAGGTGACGTCAAAACTGAAAAAACTAAAAAAAGGCAAAAACTACAAAAAAAACTAAAAACTAATAAAAAAAATAAAAAAGCTAAAAAACTAAAAAAACTAAAAAAAAGAGAAAACTACAAAAAAAACTAAAAACTAATAAAAAAGCTAAAAAACTAAAAAAACTAAAAAAAGGCAAAAACTACAAAAAAAACTAAAAACTAATAAAAAAAATAAAAAAGCTAAAAAACTAAAAAAACTAAAAAAACTAAAAAAAGGTAAAAAACTAAAAAAACTAAAAACTAAAAAAAACTAAAAAAAAGGAAAAAAACTGAAAAATAAGCTAAAATAAAGGTAAAAACCAATAAAAAACTAAAAAAAAACTGAAAAAACTAAAAAAAGGCAAAAACTACAAAAAAAACTAAAACTAATAAAAAAAGTAAAAAAGCTAAAAAACTAAAAAAACTAAAAAAACTAAAAAAAGGTAAAAAACTATAAAAAATAAAAAATAAAAAAAAACTAAAAAAAAAGGAAAAAACTGAAAAATAAGCTAAAATAAAGGTAAAAACCAATAAAAAACTAAAAAGAAAAAAAGGAAAAAACTAAAAAAAATTTTCATCTAAAAAACTAAAAAAAAACTAAAAAGGTAAAAACTAAAAGAACTAAAAAAGAAAAAAATAAATGACGACACTCAAAGAGAAAGCGACCAGGACAAAAGGAATGTTCGATTAGCAATCAACAAAGCACCGGGACACAGGGAGTATAAATGAAAAAAGCTAAAAAACTAAAAAAAACTAAAAAAAGGCAAAAACTACAAAAAAAACTAAAAACTAATAAAAAAAAATAAAAAAGCTAAAAAACTAAAAAAACTAAAAAAACTAAAAAAAGGTAAAAAACTAAAAAAACTAAAAACTAAAAAAAAAATAAAAAAAAGGAAAAAAAACTGAAAAATAAGCTAAAATAAAGGTAAAAACCAATAAAAAACTAAAAAAAAAACTGAAAAAACTAAAAAAAGGCAAAAAACTACAAAAAAAAAACTAAAAACTAATAAAAAATAGTAAAAAAGCTAAAAAACTAAAAAAACTAAAAAAACTAAAAAAAGGTAAAAAACTAAAAAAAATAAAAAATAAAAAAAAAATAAAAAAAAGGAAAAAACTGAAAAATAAGCTAAAATAAAGGTAAAAACCAATAAAAAACTAAAAAGAAAAAAAGGAAAAAACTAAAAAAAAAATTTCATCTAAAAAACTAAAAAAAACTAAAAAAGGTAAAAACTAAAAGAACTAAAAAAGAAAAAAATAAATGACGACACTCAAAGAGAAAGCGACCAGGACAAAAGGAATGTTCGACTAGCAATCAACAAAGCACCGGGACACAGGGAGTATAAATGACGACCAGAACATAAGTAAAAAAAAAAACTAACAAAACTAAAAAGAAGGTAAAAACTACAAAAAAACTAAAAAGAAAAAAAAAACTAAAAACTAATAAAAAAACTAAAAAATCTAAAAATCTAAATAAACTAAAAAAGAAAAATAAAGGAGAAAAACAAAACTAAAAAACGAATGTATATACAGACCGGGACACCGGGATACAAATGACGACCGGGACACAGGGAATATAAATGACGACCGGGACACAGGGACACAACTACAACGGGGACACCGGGGGAAACAGGGGGATATAAATGACGACCGGGACACCGGGACAGGGAATGGTCGATTAGCAATCACCATCAACAAAGCTCAAGGGCAATCATTAGAATCATGAGGTATAGATCTGAATACAGATTGTTTTCCCATGGACCATTATATGTTGCATGTTCAAGAGTCGGTAAACCTGACAATCTATTTATATGCAAAGACAATGGGACAGCAAAGAATGTTGTATATTCGCAAGTTTTACGTAGTTAAAACCATATATATATATATATATATATATATATATATATATATATATATATATATATATATATATATATATATATATATATATATATATATATATATATATATATCTATATTCACAGGTGGGACATAGGGACACAACTACAATGGCGCGTAACTATTGTGGCGCGTAACGACTTACGCGCGCGGGGGGGGCTTGGGGGGGGGGCGCGAAGCGCCCCCACCAACTAGGTGTTGGGGTGGCGCGAAGCGCCACCCCAACAGCTAGTATATATATATATATTATATATATATATATATATATATATACATATATATATATATATATATATATATATATATATATATATATATATATATATATATATATATATATATATATATATATATATATATATATATATATATATATATATATATATATATATATATATATAAAAATAAGTTGTCTGTGGATCTGTGGATCGTGGATCAGGTGACGTCATGTTTCTGTGTCGGCTGACGTCATGAAATTAGTTGTCGTCATTTTTGTTATGACGATGCTTAGTATATTGTAAAACACATTAATTTGGTTAATAATATACCATTTAAAACACCAAAATGAACATGCTGGAGTAGTCACTCGGTGAGAGAGGGTGTCAGAACGGAGAATGAAGGTCCCAGGTTCAAATCCTGGTTAGGCTAAAAAAGGTAAAAAACTAAAAACTAAAAAAAAAAACTGAAAAAACTAAAAAAAAAGGCAAAAAACTACAAAAAAAAATAAAAACTAATAAAAAAATAAAACAGCCGAAAAAACTAAAAAAACTAAAGAAACTAAAAAAAGGAAAAAACTTAAAAAACTAAAAACTAAAAAAAAACTAAAAAAAAGGAAAAAACTGAAAAATAGAAGAGAAAAAGAAAACTAATAAAATTAAAAATAAACATAAAAAAAAAATAAAAAAGATAAAAACTAAAAATAAAGTAAAAAGAAAAAAACGGAAAAAAATAAAAAAGCTAAAAAAAAGGTAAAAACCAATAAAAAACTAAAAAGAAAAAAGGTGAAAAACTAAAAAAAAATTTAATCTAAAAAACTAAAAAAAACTAAAAAGGTAAAAACCAAAAGAAGTAAAAAAGAAAAAAAAACTAAAAAAAGGAAAAAAACGGAAAAATAAAGGAGAAAAAGAAAACTAAAAAAATATAAATAAAAGTAAAAAAACTAAAAAGATAAAAACTTCCAAAAAAAAACTAAAAAGAAAAAGAAAGAAACTAAAAAACCTAAAAAAAGGTCAAAACCAATAAAAAAAAACTAAAAGGAAAAAAAGGGAAAAAATTAAAAATTTATTTCATCATATACCAATTCAAAAACGAATGTATACCGGGATGACGACCTGGACACAGGGAATATAAATGACACAACTAGAACGGGGACGCCGGGGCACAGGGGGATATAAATGACGACCGGGACACCGGGACACAAGGAATATAAATGACGCCCGGGACGCTCAAAGAGAAATCACAGACTGGGACACCGGGACACAAATGACGACCGGGACACAGGGAATATAAATGACGACCGGGACACAGGGACATAACTACAAAGGGGACGCCGGGGGTGCACAGGGGGATATATAAATGACGATGGCGACTCAGGGAATGGTCGATTAGCAATCACCATCAACAAAGCTCAAGGGCAATCATTAGAATCATGAGGTATAGATCTGAATACGGATTGTTTTCCCATGGACCATTATATGTTGCATGTTCAAGTGTCGGTAAACCTGACAATCTATTTATATGCACAGACAATGGGACAGCAAAGAATGTTGTATATTCGCAAGTTTTACGTAGTTAAAAACATAATATATATATATATATATATATATATATATATATATATATATATATATATATATATATATATATATATATATATCTATATTCACAGGTGGGACATAGGGACACAACTACAATGGCGCGTAACTAATATGGCGCGTAACGACTTACGCGCGCGGGGGGGCTTGGGGGGGGGGCGCGAAGCGCCACCCCAACAGATAGTATATATATAAAAATAAGTTGTCTGTCTGTGTGTCTGTCTGTGGATCAGGTGACGTCATGTTTCTGTGTTGACTGACGTCATGAAATTAGTTGTCGTCATTTTTGCTTTGACGGTGACGTCATTCAAGATATTTAAGACATATGTTCACGTAGAAATCTATTAATGTTTAAGTTTACAATGACTGATGAACTTACAATGGCAAAAGCCGATGAAGATGCTCAAAGAGTCTATGCCAAAAAAACTTGCTGCTGATAGAGAAAGCCAGAAAAGAAAGCATGCCGAGGAATCAAAAGAACAGCAAGGGAAACAGGCTTGAGGCTAAAGAACGCAAAACCGCGCAGTTAGATGAAGATCCACCTGGACAGCGAGAGTCAAAACATATCAAAACTGAAAATGATAGCGATGATGATTGGGTTTGGGATTTTGACTTGGATAAGGTCATCAATGCCTACCAGATTTTAGTTAAAAAAACAAAGGTTCGGCGATATGTATTTCATAGTGAAGCTGAAAAATAATGAAGAAAAAGAAAACTGAAAAAAGAAAAAATATAAAAAACTAAAAAATACTAAAAAGAAAAAACACTCAAAGAGAAATTACAGACCGGGACACAAATGACGACCGGGACACAAATGACGAACGGGACACAAATGACGACCGGGACAGAGGGAATATAAATAACGACCGGGACACTCAAAGAGAAATTACAGACTGGGATACCGGGACACAAATGACGACCGGGACACAGGGAATATAAATGACGACCAGGACACAGGTATTTAAGAATATCGTTCAAAGACAAATTTTTAATTGTAAGAAGACCGTTGAAAGAGAAATTTCTAATTGTAAAATGACTGAAGAACCTACAATGGCAACACCCGAGGAAGCTGCTCAAAACGAATGTATTCAAGCCGAAGTAGCTAAGTTGGTAAAGCGTTATGTTTCAGGTTCTAGGTCCGAGAGGCTCCAGGTTTGAACCTTGGCTTTAGCATTAATACAAAAGAAGAAAAAAACTAAAAAAGGTAAAAGCTACAAAAAAACTAAAAAGAAAATATATATATATATATATATATATTTATATATCTATATATATAAAAATAAGTTGTCTGTCTGTGTGTCTGTGGATCAGGTGACGTCATGTTTCTGTGTCGACTGACGTCATGAAATTAGTTTTCTCATTTTTGCTATGACGGTGACGTCATTAAAGATATTTAAGACATATATGTTCACGTAGAAATCTATTAATGTTTAAGTTTAAAATGACTGATGAACTTACAATGGCAAAAGCCGATGAAAATGCTCAAAGAGTCTATGCCAAAAAACTTGCTGCTGATAGAGAAAGTCAGAAAAGAAAGCGTGCCGAGGAATCAAAAGAACAGCAAGGAAACAGGCTTGAGGCTAAAGAACGCAAAACCGCTCAGTTAGATGAAGATCCACCTGGACAGCGAGATTCCAAACATATCAAAACTGAAAATGATAGCGATGATGATTGGGTTTGGGATTTTGACTTGGATAAGGTCATCAATGCCTACCAGATTTTAGTTAAAAAAAACAATGGTTCGGCGATATGTATTTCATAGTGAAGCTGAAAAATAAAGAAGAAAAAGAAAACTGAAAAAAGAAAAAATGTAAAAAACTAAAAAATACTAAAAAGAAAAAACACTCAAAGAGAAATTACAGACCGGGACACAAATGACGACCGGGACACAGGGAATATAACTGACGACCAGGACACAGGTATTTAAGAATATCGTTCAAAGACAAATATTTAATTGTAAGAAGACCGTTGAAAGAGAAATTTCTAATTGTAAAATGACTGAAGAACCTACAATGGCCGCGCAGTTAGATGAAGATCCACCTGGACAGCGAGAGTCAAAACATATCAAAACACCCGAGGAAGCTGCTCAAAACGAATGTATTCAAGCCGAAGTAGCTGAGTTGGTAAAGCGTTATGTTTCAGGTTCTAGGTCCGAGAGGCTCCAGGTTTGAACCTTGGCTTTAGCATTAATACAAAAGAAGAAAAAAACTAAAAAAGGTAGAAGAACCTACACTGGCAACAGCCGAGGAAGCTGCTCAAAGAGTTTATGCCAAAAAACTTGCTGCTGATAGAGAAAGTAAGAAAAGAAAGCGTTCCGAGGAATCACAAGAACAGCAAGAAAACAGGCTTGCAGCTGATAGAGAAAGTAAGAAAAGAAAGCGTGCCGGGGAATCACAAGAACAGCAAGGAAAACAGGCTTGCGGCTAAAGAACGCAAAACCGCGCACTTAGATGAAAATCCATCTGGACAGCGAGAGTCAAAACATATCAAAACTGAAAATGATAGCGATGATGATTGGGTTTGGGATTTTGACTTGGATAAGGTCATCAATGCCTACCAGATTTAAGTTAAAAAAAAAACAAAGGTTCGTCGATATGTACTTCATAGTGACGCTGAAAAATAAAGAAGAAAAAGAAAACTGAAAAAAGAAAAAAAGGTAAAAAACTAAAAAGAAAAATCACTCAAAGAGAAATTACAGACCGGGACACAAATGAGACCGAGACAGAGGGAATATAAGTAACGACCGGGAACCTCAAAGAGAAATTACAGACTGTGACACCCGGACACAAATCACGACCGGGACACAGGGAATATAAATGACGACCGGGACACAGGACACAACTACAACGGGGGACGCGGGGGGCACAGGCGGGATATATAAATGACGATCGAGACACAGGGATTGTTCGAATAGAAATTACAGACCGGGACACCGGGACACAAATGACGACCGGGACACCGGGACACAGGGAATATAAATGACGACCGGGACACTCAAAGAGAAATTACAAACTGGGACACCTGGACACAAATGACGACCGGGACACAGGGAATATAAATGACGACCGGGACACAGGGACACATCATTAGAATAATGAGGTATAGATCTGAATTCGGATTGTTTTTCCCATGGACAATTATATGTTGCATGTTCAAGAGTCAGTAAACTTGACAATCTATTTATATGCACAGACAATGGGACAGCGAAGAATATTGTATATTCGCATGTTTTATGTAGTTAAAAACATATATTTATATCTATCTCTATTCACAGGTGGGACACAGGGACACAACTACAATGGCGCGTAACTAATATGGCGCGTAATGACTTACGCGCGCGGGGGGGGCTTGGGGGGGCGCGAAGCGCCCCACCAACTAGGTGTTGGGGTGGCGCGAAGCGCCACCCCAACAGCTAGTATATATATATATATATATAAAAATAAGTTGTCTGTGTGTGGATCTGTGGATGGATCAGGTGATGTCACCTGAAAAAAACTGGATCAGGTGACGTCAAAACTGAAAAAACTAAAAAAAGGCAAAAAACTACAAAAAAAACTAAAAACTAATAAAAAAAATAAAAAAGCTAAAAAACTAAAAAAACTAAAAAAGGCAAAAAACTACAAAAAAAACTAAAAACTAATAAAAAAGCTAAAAAACTAAAAAAACTAAAAAAAGGCAAAAACTACAAAAAAAACTAAAAACTAATAAAAAAAAATAAAAAGCTAAAAAACTAAAAAGACTAAAAAAAACTAAAAAAAGGTAAAAAACTAAAAAAACTAAAAACTAAAAAAAACTAAAAAAAAGGAAAAAACTGAAAAATAAGCTAAAATAAAGGTAAAAACCAATAAAAAACTAAAAAAAACTGAAAAAACTAAAAAAAGGCAAAAACTACAAAAAAAAACTAAAAACTAATAAAAAAAGTAAAAAAGCTAAAAAACTAAAAAAACTAAAAAAACTAAAAAAAGGTAAAAAAAAAAAAATAAAAAATAAAAAAAAACTAAAAAAAAGGAAAAAAACTGAAAAATAAGCTAAAATAAAGGTAAAAACCAATAAAAAACTAAAAAGAAAAAAAGGAAAAAACTAAAAAAAAATTTTCATCTAAAAAACTAAAAAAAACTAAAAAAGGTAAAAACTAAAAGAACTAAAAAAGAAAAAAATAAATGACGACACTCAAAGAGAAAGCGACCAGGACAAAAGGAATCTTCGATTAGCAATCAACAAAGCACCGGGACACAGGGAGTATAAATGACGACCAGGACATAAGTAAAAAAAAAAACTAACAAAACTAAAAAGAAGGAAAAAACTACAAAAAAAACTAAAAAGAAAAAAAAACTAAAAACTAATAAAAGAACTAAAAAATCTAAAAATCTAAATAAACTAAAAAAGAAAAAAAAAGGAAAAAAATAAAGGAGAAAAACAAAACTTAAAAAAGGCAAAAACTACAAAAAAAACTAAAAACTAATAAAAAAAGTAAAAAAGCTAAAAAACTAAAAAAACTAAAAAAACTAAAAAAAGGTAAAAAACTAAAAAAAAAAAAAAAAAAAAAAACTAAAAAAAAGGAACAAACTGAAAAATAAGCTAAAATAAAGGTAAAAACCAATAAAAAACTAAAAAGAAAAAAAGGACAAAAGGAATGTTCGATTAGCAATCAACAAAGCACCGGGACACAGGGAGTATAAATGACGACCAGGACATAAGTAAAAAAAAAAACTAACAAAACTAAAAAGAAGGTAAAAACTACAAAAAAACTAAAAAGAAAAAAAAACTAAAAACTAATAAAAAAACTAAAAAATCTAAAAATCTAAATAAACTAAAAAAGAAAAAAAAGGAAAAAAATAAAGGAGAAAAACAAAACTAAAAAACGAATGTATATACAGACCGGGACACCGGGATACAAATGACGACCGGGACACAGGGAATATAAATGACGACCGGGACACAGGGACACAACTACAACGGGGACACCGGGGGAAACAGGGGGATATAAATGACGACCGGGACACCGGGACAGGGAATGGTCGATTAGCAATCACCAGCAACATAGCTCAAGGGCAATCATTAGAATCATGAGGTATAGATCTGAATACAGATTGTTTTCCCATGGACCATTATATGTTGCATGTTCAAGAGTCGGTAAACCTGACAATCTATTTATATGCAAAGACAATGGGACAGCAAAGAATGTTGTATATTCGCAAGTTTTACGTAGTTAAAACCATATATATATATATATATATATATATATATATATATATATATATATATATATATATATATATATATATATATATATATATATATATATATATATATATATATATATATATATATATATATATCTATATTCACAGGTGGGACATAGGGACACAACTACAATGGCGCGTAACTATTATGGCGCGTAACAACTTACGCGCGCGGGGGGGCTTGGGGGGGGCGCGAAGCGCCCCCACCAACTAGGTGTTGGGGTGGCGCGAAGCGCCACCCCAACAGCTAGTATATATATATATATATATATATATATATATATATATATATCCAAATTTTGAATAAGACAAAAAGACTTCCATTGCCTGAATGAACAACACAAAAACTCTGATTTAGAATCACTCGGGCCCAGGGTAAAGAAAAAGAAGCTGCTGGCTGTTTTTGGCTATTCAAATCAACAACATGCCAGTGTATTCCCATGAGAATTAGCTCAGCCTTTCAGTGATTAAATAAAATAAAAATAATTTTTTTTCAAATGAAAGTAAGGGCCAACATTAAAACTTGAAAGAACATGAAATTTCCCGTATATAAGGGGATGACCCCTCCTCGATACCTAACTCTTCATGCCAAAGTGTCTTTTTTATTTCAAATTTCTCCCGACTTAGGGATGTAAGAGTGGGCAGGGGGGTAAGGTGGGGTTGGGAGGAATGAAAGGAGGGAGGGAGAGTTGTGCATTAATGAGTAAGAGAGATTGGATTTGTTATTATAGGTAAGTAGATATGTGGACTTTCGCGCAAATACAAACCCTCATAGGTTTTCCCCAGCGCGAAAGTGTTGTATTTTATTTATTTATTTGTGAATGTTGAAGTAAAAACTTGAACTAAAAAAAGAACTCTAATTAAACGACTCTTGTGTTTCAGGAGTTGTTTTTAAATAATTGGGACAAAAAGTTAAAATTAGCGTAAAGAGCGAGGTATTGAGGAAGTGATCCATCTTCAGGAAAATGTTGGGTATATCAAGTATTGGGTCAACTTAATATATATATCAAATGCTGTTATTTCATCAAGTGAATGAAAATTAATGTGTTGGGGGGGCATCAAGCATGGCTAGCTGTTGAAAAAGCCAAGACTTGGACAATAGTCTGAGGGAGTGAAAGGCAAATGTGGCATAAGCCCTTTATAGGATTGTATAGAAATGATGTCGTTTAACTAGTTGATAAATAAGTCTTATCATCCGTCCGTTTATAAGTTATTCCTGGAGCAGAACTAAGGTAGATACTCATAGAACTAAGGGATGAAAGATTGGATTGATTTTGGATTGACGCGTCACGGACAATGTCTACTGGGCTTGTATGCAAAAACTGAAACCAAATATTTTTACCCTATTGTCCTGTGAAAAATATGACTTGTTTTTCTTTTAATTTCTAATCATTTTTCAAATCACGTCAAAAATCCTCCCTCCAAGGAATTTTTTTCCTGGAAATTCTCCCCTCCCAATTTCTCGACGGAAGGTCGAATCTAGTTGCCCTCCGATCGTTTTGGTCACAAAATGGGGATCTAGAAATGTTATTTCTGTTCGAGTAAGCCCTCTCCCGATCTTAACGGTCTATTGGTTCGACAAGATCACTCTTGTAAAAAAAAAAGAAATAAAGAAAAAAGGAACTAATGAATTTTGGCAAAAATTACAAAATTTCAAATTTTTGTAGATGGAAGCTAGAAACACTTACCGTATGATTTTTGGATATGCCAAATCTGGTGGTGTGATTTTTACTAAGATACTTTGACTTTTTAGTGGCGTTCCCACATTGCCTAAAGAAATTCAAATTTCCATAAAAAAATTTCAGGCTCGTAGCTTTTGTTGGATACATGAAACTTGATGAATTTTATATATCTAGATTCGTCATAAATAGCCAATTCGTTTGACGAATCTATTGTTATAAAAACTTTGTGTTTTAGAGCTTCGGTTGTTATTGGGCTGAGTTACTCCTTACTTACAGTTTGTTACGAAGAACTATTTAATTAACTGGTCAGACTTGGAATCCACTTTCAGACAGGACATTGGTGGCAGGCATAGACATTAATTTTATGAAAAGTTCGCATAGATATTTCTTAGACCCTTATTACAAGGCTTTAACGACTTGAGTGGATCTGTTTTTATTGGAACTAAAGACTCCCTAATGAAAATCTGGAGAGCCATAGAATATGCAGCTACTGACGAAGCTCGCCTTGCATTGACTGCTGAAACTACGTCCTCTGATCCCCACAAAATGGCTTAATTTTGTTGTGGCTGAATCACAGGGACTTTGACAGCACCTGCATCTGTTAATACAGATTCAAGTAAGGTCCAATCCATATTTTTTGCTATTTTACTCTCAACTTGGAGACGATCACCAGGATTAAAGTACAATTTGTAGAAAAGCAGATTGAGGTATGGAGCAATCGTGACAAGCGTGTCCAGAGCAAGGCCTATAAGCTTAGCGGATATTTTATGTATTCAACCCTTTCGAAGGTTCTCAGCAACATATGATAGTCCACCCTCACTAAACGTAGTTTGAGAACAAGCAATGCCAACTTATGAATACAGCTATTAATGCTGTGTATCAGTACCTATGAGTTAATGAATTTAATACATTGTTCTTCGTCTTAGGCATTTAAGAAACACTTTTTTATGTTGGATCTTTTCTGCTGGACGTTCACTTGTACATACCAGAATAAGCCAAAATAAAATCGTACTCGGTATCCATATTTAGGTTTAGATATTCGATACCGATATTTGGTCCGATATATCGATATCGATATCTAATATCGCCAAACTCTAGTTTTCGGGATTTATCAAACAGTTTGTTGTAACGAACTGTAAGTAAGGAGCAACCCGGATCAATAATAACAGAAACTAAAAAAAACGGAATTTTGATACCAATAGATATGTGAAAAGCATTGGGCTTTTATGTTGATTTCAAATATAATTTTTTTTTAGTTTGGTCTTCCCATCATAGGTTATGAGCCCGAGAAAATTTGCCTGCCTTTAAAAAAAAAGGGGCAAACACCTCTTAAAATCCATAG
>NW_027067172.1:0-15104 GCF_032884065.1 Artemia franciscana | reverse complement strand
CGAAAACTAAAACTGTTGAATAGGAAAAGAGCCTTTAATCACATTCTTTACCATTTGCAATCATAAAATAGTCTAATATCTTCATTTTTTCAACATACGTAGCTATTAACCTCGAAAACTAAAACTTTTGACATAGGAAAAGAGCCTTTAATCACATTCTTTATCATGTGCAATCATAAAATAGTCTAATATCTTCATTTTTTTCAACATACGTAGCTATTACCCTCGAAAACTAAAACTTTTGAAATAGGAAAAGAGCCTTTAATCACATTCTTTACCATGTGAAATCATAAAATTGTCTAATATCTTCATTTTTTTAACATACGTAGCTATTACCCTCGAAAACTAAAACTTTTGAAATAGGAAAAGAGCCTTTAATCACATTCTTTACCATTTGCAATCATAAAATAGTCTAATATCTTCATTTTTTCCGCATACGTAGCTATTACCCTCGAAAACTAAAACTTTTGAAATAGGAAAAGAGCCTTTAATCACATTCTTTACCATGTGCAATCATAAAATTGTCTAATATCTTCATTTTTTCCACAGACAAAGCTATTACCCTCGAAAACTAAAACTTTTGAATAGGAAAAGAGCCTTTAATCACATTCTTTACCATTTGCAATAATAAAATTGTCTAATATCTTCATTTTTTCCACAGACATAGCTATTACCCTCGAAAACTAAAACTTTTGAAATAGGAAAAGAGCCTTTAATCACATTCTTTACCATTTGCAATCATAAAATAGTCTAATATCTTCATTTTTTCAACATACGTAGCTATTACCATCGAAAACTAAAACTTTTGACATAGGAAAAGAGCCTTTAATCAAATTCTTTACCATTTGCAATCACAAAATAGTCTAATATCTTCATTTTTTCAACATATGTAGCTATTACCCTCGAAAACTAAAACTTTTGAAATAGGAAAAGAGCCTTTAATCACATTCTTTACCATTTGCAATCATAAAATAGTCTAATATCTTCATTTTTTCAACATACGTAGCTATTACCCTCGAAAACTAAAACTTTTGACGTAGAAAAAGCGCCTTCAATCACATTCTTTACCATGTGCAATCATAAAATTGTCTAATATCTTCATTTTTTCCACAGACAAAGCTATTACCCTCGAAAACTAAAACTTTTGAATAGGAAAAGAGCCTTTAATCACATTCATTACCCTTTGCAATCATAAAAAAGTCTAATATCTTCATTTTTTCAACATACGTAGCTATTACCCTCGAAAACTAAAACTTTTGACATAGGAAAAGAGCCTTTAATCACATTCTTTACCATTTGCAATCATAAAATAGTCTAATATCTTCATTTTTTCAACATACGTAGCTATTACCCTCGAAAACTAAAACTTTTGACATAAGAAAAGAGCCTTTAATCACATTCTTTACCATGTACAATCATAAAATAGTCTAATATCTTCATTTTTTCAACATACGTAGCTATTACCCTCGAAAACTAAAACTTTTGAAATAGGAAAAGAGCCTTTAATCACATTCTTTACCATGTGCAATCATAAAATAGTCTAATATCTTCATTTTTTCCACAGACATAGCTATTACCCTCGAAAACTAAAACTTTTGAAATAGGAAAAGAGCCTTTAATCACATTCTTTACCATGTGCAATAATAAAATTGTCTAATATCTTCATTTTTTCCACCGACATAGCTATTACCCTCGAAAACTAAAACTTTTGAAATAGGAAAAGAGCCTTTAATCACATTCTTTACCATTTGCAATCATAAAATAGTCTAATATCTTCATTTTTTCAACATACGTAGCTATTACCATCGAAAACTAAAACTTTTGACATAGGAAAAGAGCCTTTAATCAAATTCTTTACCATTTGCAATCACAAAATAGTCTAATATCTTCATTTTTTCAACATATGTAGCTATTACCCTCGAAAACTAAAACTTTTGAAATAGGAAAAGAGCCTTTAATCACATTCTTTACCATTTGCAATCATAAAATAGTCTAATATCTTCATTTTTTCAACATACGTAGCTATTACCCTCGAAAACTAAAACTTTTGACGTAGGAAAAGAGCCTTCAATCACATTCTTTACCATTTGCAATCATAAAATACTCTAATATTTTCATTTTTTCAACATACGTAACTATTACCCTTGAAAACTAAAACTTTTGACATAAGAAAAGAGCCTTTAATCACATTCTTTACCATGTGCAATCATAAAATAGTCTAATATGTTCATTTTTTCCACAGACATAGCTATTACCGTCGAAAACTAAAACTTTTGAAATAGGAAAAGAGCCTTTAATCACATTCTTTACCATGTGCAATCATAAAATTGTCTAATATCTTCATTTTTTCCACAGACAAAGCTATTACCCTCGAAAACTAAAACTTTTGAATAGGAAAAGAGCCTTTAATCACATTCTTTACCATTTGCAATCATAAAATAGTCTAATATCTTCATTTTTTCAACATACGTAGCTATTAACCTCGAAAACTAAAACTTTTGACATAGGAAAAGAGCCTTTAATCACATTCTTTATCATGTGCAATCATAAAATAGTCTAATATCTTCATTTTTTCAACATACGTAGCTATTAACCTCGAAAACTAAAACTTTTGACATAGGAAAAGAGCCTTTAATCACATTCTTTATCATGTGCAATCATAAAATAGTCTAATATCTTCATTTTTTTCAACATACGTAGCTATTACCCTCGAAAACTAAAACTTTTGAAATAGGAAAAGAGCCTTTAATCACATTCTTTACCATTTGCAATCATAAAATAGTCTAATATCTTCATTTTTTCCGCATACGTAGCTATTACCCTCGAAAACTAAAACTTTTGACAGAGGAAAAGAGCCTTTAATCACATTCTTTACCATGTTCAATCATAAAATAGTCTAATATCTTCATTTTTCCAACATACGTAGCTATTACCCTCGAAAACTATAACTTTTGATATAGGAAAAGAGCCTTTAATCATATTCTTTACCATGTGTAATCATAAAATAGTCTAATATCTTCATTTTTTCCACAGACATAGCTATTACCCTCGAAAACTAAAACTTTCGAAATAGGAAAAGAACCTTTAATCACATTCTTTACCATGTGCAATCATAAAATTGTCTAATATCTTCATTTTTTCCACAGACAACGCTATTACCCTCGAAAACTAAAACTTTTGAATAGGAAAAGAGCCTTTAATCACATTCTTTACCATTTGCAATCATAAAATAGTCTAATATCTTCATTTTTTCAACATACGTAGCTATTAACCTCGAAAACTAAAACTTTTGACATAGGAAAAGAGCCTTTAATCACATTCTTTATCATGTGCAATCAAAAAATAGTCTAATATCTTCATTTTTTTCAACATACGTAGCTATTACCCTCGAAAACTAAAACTTTTGAAATAGGAAAAGAGCCTTTAATCACATTCTTTACCATGTGAAATCATAAAATTGTCTAATATCTTCATTTTTTTAACATACGTAGCTATTACCCTCGAAAACTAAAACTTTTGAAATAGGAAAAGAGCCTTTAATCACATTCTTTACCATTTGCAATCATAAAATAGTCTAATATCTTCATTTTTTCCGCATACGTAGCTATTACCCTCGAAAACTAAAACTTTTGAAATAGAAAAAGAGCCTTTAATCACATTCTTTACCATGTGCAATCATAAAATTGTCTAATATCTTCATTTTTTCCACAGACAAAGCTATTACCCTCGAAAACTAAAACTTTTGAATAGGAAAAGAGCCTTTAATCACATTCTTCACCATTTGCAATAATAAAATTGTCTAATATCTTCATTTTTTCCACAAACATAGCTATTACCCTCGAAAACTAAAACTTTTGAAATAGGAAAAGAGCCTTTAATCACATTCTTTACCATTTGCAATCATAAAATAGTCTAATATCTTCATTTTTTCAACATACGTAGCTATTACCATCGAAAACTAAAACTTTTGACATAAAAAAAGAGCCTTTAATAAAATTCTTTACCATTTGCAATCACAAAATAGTCTAATATCTTCATTTTTTCAACATATGTAGCTATTACCCTCGAAAACTAAAACTTTTGAAATAGGAAAAGAGCCTTTAATCACATTCTTTACCATTTGCAATCATAAAATAGTCTAATATCTTCATTTTTTCAACATACGTAGCTATTACCCTCGAAAACTAAAACTTTTGAAAAAGAAAAAGAGCCTTCAATCACATTCTTTACCATTTGCAATCATAAAATACTCTAATATTTTCATTTTTTCAACATACGTAACTATTACCCTTGAAAACTAAAACTTTTGACATAAGAAAAGAGCCTTTAATCACATTTTTTACCATGTGCAATCATAAAATAGTCTAATATGTTCATTTTTTCCACAGACATAGCTATTACCGTCGAAAACTAAAACTTTTGAAATAAGAAAAGAGCCTTTAATCACATTCTTTACCATGTGCAATCATAAAATTGTCTAATATCTTCATTTTTTCCACAGACAAAGCTATTACCCTCGAAAACTAAAACTTTTGAATAGGAAAAGAGCCTTTAATCACATTCTTTACCATTTGCAATCATAAAATAGTCTAATATCTTGATTTTTTCAACATACGTAGCTATTAACCTCGAAAACTAAAACTTTTGACATAGGAAAAGAGCCTTTAATCACATTCTTTATCATGTGCAATCATAAAATAGTCTAATATGTTCATTTATTCAACATACGTAGCTATTAACCTCGAAAACTAAAACTTTTGACATAGGAAAAGAGCCTTTAATCACATTCTTTATCATGTGCAATCATAAAATAGTCTAATATCTTCATTTTTTTCAACATACGTTGCTATTACCCTCGAAAACTAAAACTTTTGAAATAGGAAAAGAGCCTTTAATCACATTCTTTACCATTTGCAATCATAAAATAGTCTAATATCTTCATTTTTCCGCATACGTAGCTATTACCCTCGAAAACTAAAACTTTTGACAGAGGAAAAGAGCCTTTAATCACATTCTTTACCATGTTCAATCATAAAATAGTCTAATATCTTCATTTTTCCAACATACGTAGCTATTACCCTCGAAAACTAAAACTTTTGATATAGGAAAAGAGCCTTTAATCACATTCTTTACCATGTGTAATCATAAAATAGTCTAATATCTTCATTTTTTCCACAGACATAGCTATTACCCTCGAAAACTAAAACTTTCGAAATAGGAAAAGAACCTTTAATCACATTCTTTACCATGTGCAATCATAAAATTGTCTAATATCTTCATTTTTTCCACAGACAAAGCTATTACCCTCGAAAACTAAAACTTTTGAATAGGAAAAGAGCCTTTAATCACATTCTTTACCATTTGCAATCATAAAATAGTCTAATATCTTCATTTTTTCAACATACGTAGCTATTAACCTCGAAAACTAAAACTTTTGACATAGGAAAAGAGCCTTTAATCACATTCTTTATCATGTGCAATCATAAAATAGTCTAATATCTTCATTTTTTTCAACATACGTAGCTATTACCCTCGAAAACTAAAACTTTTGAAATAGGAAAAGAGCCTTTAATCACATTCTTTACCATGTGAAATCATAAAATTGTCTAATATCTTCATTTTTTTAACATACGTAGCTATTACCCTCGAAAACTAAAACTTTTGAAATAGGAAAAGAGCCTTTAATCACATTCTTTACCATTTGCAATCATAAAATAGTCTAATATCTTCATTTTTTCCGCATACGTAGCTATTACCCTCGAAAACTAAAACTTTTGAAATAGGAAAAGAGCCTTTAATCACATTCTTTACCATGTGCAATCATAAAATTGTCTAATATCTTCATTTTTTCCACAGACAAAGCTATTACCCTCGAAAACTAAAACTTTTGAATAGGAAAAGAGCCTTTAATCACATTCTTTACCATTTGCAATCATAAAATAGTCTAATATCTTCATTTTTTCAACATACGTAGCTATTAACCTCGAAAACTAAAACTTTTGACATAGGAAAAGAGCCTTTAATCACATTCTTTATCATGTGCAATCATAAAATAGTCTAATATCTTCATTTTTTTCAACATACGTAGCTATTACCCTCGAAAACTAAAACTTTTGAAATAGGAAAAGAGCCTTTAATCACATTCTTTACCATTTGCAATCATAAAATAGTCTAATATCTTCATTTTTTCCGCATACGTAGCTATTACCCTCGAAAACTAAAACTTTTGACAGAGGAAAAGAGCCTTTAATCACATTCTTTACCATGTTCAATCATAAAATAGTCTAATATCTTCATTTTTCCAACATACGTAGCTATTACCCTCGAAAACTAAAACTTTTGATATAGGAAAAGAGCCTTTAATCACATTCTTTACCATGTGTAATCATAAAATAGTCTAATATCTTCATTTTTTCCACAGACATAGCTATTACCCTCGAAAACTAAAACTTTCAAAATAGGAAAAGAACCTTTAATCACATTCTTTACCATGTGCAATCATAAAATTGTCTAATATCTTCATTTTTTCCACAGACATATTTATTACCCTCGAAAACTAAAACTTTTGAAATAGGAAAAGAGCCTTTAATCACATTCTTTACCATTTGCAATCATAAAATAGTCTAATATCTTCATTTTTTCAACATACGTAGGTATTACCCTCGAAAACTTAAACTTTTGAAATAGGAAAAGAGCCTTTAATCACATTCATTACCCTTTGCAATCATAAAAAAGTCTAATATCTTCATTTTTTCAACATACATAGCGATTACCCTCGAAAACTAAAACTTTTGACATAGGAAAAGAGCCTTTAATCACATTCTTTACCATTTGCAATCATAATATAGTCTAATATCTTCATTTTTTCAACATACGTAGCTATTACCCTCGAAAACTAAAACTTTTGACATAGGAAAAGAGCCTTTAATCACATTCTTTACCATGTACCCTCGAAAACTAAAACTTTTGAAATAGGAAAAGAGCCTTTAATCACATTCTTTACCATGTGCAATCATAAAATAGTCTAATATCTTCATTTTTTCCACAGACATAGCTATTACCCTCGAAAACTAAAACTTTTGAAATAGGAATAGAGCCTTTAATCACATTCTTTACCATGTGCAATAATAAAATTGTCTAATATCTTCATTTTTTCCACAGACATAGCTATTACCCTCGAAAACTAAAACTTTTGAAATAGGAAAAGAGCCTTTAATCACATTAATAACCATTTGCAATCATAAAATAGTCTAATATCTTCATTTTTTCAACATACGTAGCTATTACCATCGAAAACTAAAACTTTTGACATAGGAAAAGAGCCTTTAATCACATTCTTTATCATGTGCAATCATAAAATAGTCTAATATCTTCATTTTTTTCAACATACGTAGCTATTACCCTCGAAAACTAAAACTTTTGAAATAGGAAAAGAGCCTTTAATCACATTCTTTACCATTTGCAATCATAAAATAGTCTAATATCTTCATTTTTTCCGCATACGTAGCTATTACCCTCGAAAACTAAAACTTTTGACAGAGGAAAAGAGCCTTTAATCACATTCTTTACCATGTTCAATCATAAAATAGTCTAATATCTTCATTTTTCCAACATACGTAGCTATTACCCTCGAAAACTATAACTTTTGATATAGGAAAAGAGCCTTTAATCACATTCTTTACCATGTGTAATCATAAAATAGTCTAATATCTTCATTTTTTCCACAGACATAGCTATTACCCTCGAAAACTAAAACTTTCGAAATAGGAAAAGAACCTTTAATCACATTCTTTACCATGTGCAATCATAAAATTGTCTAATATCTTCATTTTTTCCACAGACAACGCTATTACCCTCGAAAACTAAAACTTTTGAATAGGAAAAGAGCCTTTAATCACATTCTTTACCATTTGCAATCATAAAATAGTCTAATATCTTCATTTTTTCAACATACGTAGCTATTAACCTCGAAAACTAAAACTTTTGACATAGGAAAAGAGCCTTTAATCACATTCTTTATCATGTGCAATCAAAAAATAGTCTAATATCTTCATTTTTTTCAACATACGTAGCTATTACCCTCGAAAACTAAAACTTTTGAAATAGGAAAAGAGCCTTTAATCACATTCTTTACCATGTGAAATCATAAAATTGTCTAATATCTTCATTTTTTTAACATACGTAGCTATTACCCTCGAAAACTAAAACTTTTGAAATAGGAAAAGAGCCTTTAATCACATTCTTTACCATTTGCAATCATAAAATAGTCTAATATCTTCATTTTTTCCTCATACGTAGCTATTACCCTCGAAAACTAAAACTTTTGAAATAGAAAAAGATCCTTTAATCACATTCTTTACCATGTGCAATCATAAAATTGTCTAATATCTTCATTTTTTCCACAGACAAAGCTATTACCCTCGAAAACTAAAACTTTTGAATAGGAAAAGAGCCTTTAATCACATTCTTCACCATTTGCAATAATAAAATTGTCTAATATCTTCATTTTTTCCACAGACATAGCTATTACCCTCGAAAACTAAAACTTTTGAAATAGGAAAAGAGCCTTTAATCACATTCTTTACCATTTGCAATCATAAAATAGTCTAATATCTTCATTTTTTCAACATACGTAGCTATTACCATCGAAAACTAAAACTTTTGACATAGGAAAAGAGCCTTTAATCAAATTCTTTACCATTTGCAATCACAAAATAGTCTAATATCTTCATTTTTTCAACATATGTAGCTATTACCCTCGAAAACTAAAACTTTTGAAATAGGAAAAGAGCCTTTAATCACATTCTTTACCATTTGCAATCATAAAATAGTCTAATATCTTCATTTTTTCAACATACGTAGCTATTACCCTCGAAAACTAAAACTTTTGACGTAGAAAAAGAGCCTTCAATCACATTCTTTACCATTTGCAATCATAAAATACTCTAATATTTTCATTTTTTCAACATACGTAACTATTACCCTTGAAAACTAAAACTTTTGACATAAGAAAAGAGCCTTTAATCACATTTTTTACCATGTGCAATCATAAAATAGTCTAATATGTTCATTTTTTCCACAGACATAGCTATTACCGTCGAAAACTAAAACTTTTGAAATAAGAAAAGAGCCTTTAATCACATTCTTTACCATGTGCAATCATAAAATTGTCTAATATCTTCATTTTTTCCACAGACAAAGCTATTACCCTCGAAAACTAAAACTTTTGAATAGGAAAAGAGCCTTTAATCACATTCTTTACCATTTGCAATCATAAAATAGTCTAATATCTTGATTTTTTCAACATACGTAGCTATTAACCTCGAAAACTAAAACTTTTGACATAGGAAAAGAGCCTTTAATCACATTCTTTATCATGTGCAATCATAAAATAGTCTAATATCTTCATTTATTCAACATACGTAGCTATTAACCTCGAAAACTAAAACTTTTGACATAGGAAAAGAGCCTTTAATCACATTCTTTATCATGTGCAATCATAAAATAGTCTAATATCTTCATTTTTTTCAACATACGTTGCTATTACCCTCGAAAACTAAAACTTTTGAAATAGGAAAAGAGCCTTTAATCACATTCTTTACCATTTGCAATCATAAAATAGTCTAATATCTTCATTTTTCCGCATACGTAGCTATTACCCTCGAAAACTAAAACTTTTGACAGAGGAAAAGAGCCTTTAATCACATTCTTTACCATGTTCAATCATAAAATAGTCTAATATCTTCATTTTTCCAACATACGTAGCTATTACCCTCGAAAACTAAAACTTTTGATATAGGAAAAGAGCCTTTAATCACATTCTTTACCATGTGTAATCATAAAATAGTCTAATATCTTCATTTTTTCCACAGACATAGCTATTACCCTCGAAAACTAAAACTTTCGAAATAGGAAAAGAACCTTTAATCACATTCTTTACCATGTGCAATCATAAAATTGTCTAATATCTTCATTTTTTCCACAGACAAAGCTATTACCCTCGAAAACTAAAACTTTTGAATAGGAAAAGAGCCTTTAATCACATTCTTTACCATTTGCAATCATAAAATAGTCTAATATCTTCATTTTTTCAACATACGTAGCTATTAACCTCGAAAACTAAAACTTTTGACATAGGAAAAGAGCCTTTAATCACATTCTTTATCATGTGCAATCATAAAATAGTCTAATATCTTCATTTTTTTCAACATACGTAGCTATTACCCTCGAAAACTAAAACTTTTGAAATAGGAAAAGAGCCTTTAATCACATTCTTTACCATGTGAAATCATAAAATTGTCTAATATCTTCATTTTTTTAACATACGTAGCTATTACCCTCGAAAACTAAAACTTTTGAAATAGGAAAAGAGCCTTTAATCACATTCTTTACCATTTGCAATCATAAAATAGTCTAATATCTTCATTTTTTCCGCATACGTAGCTATTACCCTCGAAAACTAAAACTTTTGAAATAGGAAAAGAGCCTTTAATCACATTCTTTACCATGTGCAATCATAAAATTGTCTAATATCTTCATTTTTTCCACAGACAAAGCTATTACCCTCGAAAACTAAAACTTTTGAATAGGAAAAGAGCCTTTAATCACATTCTTTACCATTTGCAATCATAAAATAGTCTAATATCTTCATTTTTTCAACATACGTAGCTATTAACCTCGAAAACTAAAACTTTTGACATAGGAAAAGAGCCTTTAATCACATTCTTTATCATGTGCAATCATAAAATAGTCTAATATCTTCATTTTTTTCAACATACGTAGCTATTACCCTCGAAAACTAAAACTTTTGAAATAGGAAAAGAGCCTTTAATCACATTCTTTACCATTTGCAATCATAAAATAGTCTAATATCTTCATTTTTTCCGCATACGTAGCTATTACCCTCGAAAACTAAAACTTTTGACAGAGGAAAAGAGCCTTTAATCACATTCTTTACCATGTTCAATCATAAAATAGTCTAATATCTTCATTTTTCCAACATACGTAGCTATTACCCTCGAAAACTAAAACTTTTGATATAGGAAAAGAGCCTTTAATCACATTCTTTACCATGTGTAATCATAAAATAGTCTAATATCTTCATTTTTTCCACAGACATAGCTATTACCCTCGAAAACTAAAACTTTCAAAATAGGAAAAGAACCTTTAATCACATTCTTTACCATGTGCAATCATAAAATTGTCTAATATCTTCATTTTTTCCACAGACATATTTATTACCCTCGAAAACTAAAACTTTTGAAATAGGAAAAGAGCCTTTAATCACATTCTTTACCATTTGCAATCATAAAATAGTCTAATATCTTCATTTTTTCAACATACGTAGGTATTACCCTCGAAAACTTAAACTTTTGAAATAGGAAAAGAGCCTTTAATCACATTCATTACCCTTTGCAATCATAAAAAAGTCTAATATCTTCATTTTTTCAACATACATAGCTATTACCCTCGAAAACTAAAACTTTTGACATAGGAAAAGAGCCTTTAATCACATTCTTTACCATTTGCAATCATAAAATAGTCTAATATCTTCATTTTTTCAACATACGTAGCTATTACCCTCGAAAACTAAAACTTTTGACATAGGAAAAGAGCCTTTAATCACATTCTTTACCATGTACCCTCGAAAACTAAAACTTTTGAAATAGGAAAAGAGCCTTTAATCACATTCTTTACCATGTGCAATCATAAAATAGTCTAATATCTTCATTTTTTCCACAGACATAGCTATTACCCTCGAAAACTAAAACTTTTGAAATAGGAATAGAGCCTTTAATCACATTCTTTACCATGTGCAATAATAAAATTGTCTAATATCTTCATTTTTTCCACAGACATAGCTATTACCCTCGAAAACTAAAACTTTTGAAATAGGAAAAGAGCCTTTAATCACATTAATAACCATTTGCAATCATAAAATAGTCTAATATCTTCATTTTTTCAACATACGTAGCTATTACCATCGAAAACTAAAACTTTTGACATAGGAAAAGAGCCTTTAATCAAATTCTTTACCATTTGCAATCATAAAATAGTCTAATATCTTCATTTTTTCAGCATACGTAGCAATTACCCTCGAAAGCTAAAACTTTTGAAATAGGAAAAGAGCCTTTAATCACATTCTTTACCATGTGCAATCATAAAATAGTCTAATATCTTCATTTTTTCATATTAAAACTTTTGACATAGGAAAAGAGCCTTTAATCATATTCTTTACCATGTGCAATCATAAAATAGTCTAATATCTTCATTTTTCCAACATACGTAGCTATTACCCTCGAAAACTAAAACTTTTGATATAGGAAAAGAGCCTTTAATCACATTCTTTACCATGTGTAATCATAAAATAGTCTAATATCTTCATTTTTTCCACAGACATAGCTATTACCCTCGAAAACTAAAACTTTCGAAATAGGAAAAGAACCTTTAATCACATTCTTTACCATGTGCAATCATAAAATTGTCTAATATCTTCATTTTTTCCACAGACATATTTATTACCCTCGAAAACTAAAACTTTTGAAATAGGAAAAGAGTCTTTAATCACATTCTTTACCATTTGCAATCATAAAATAGTCTAATATCTTCATTTTTTCAGCATACGTAGTAATAACCCTCGAAAGCTAAAACTTTTGAAATAGGAAAAGAGCCTTTAATCACATTCTTTACGATGTGCAATCATAAAATAGTCTAATATCTTCATTTTTTCAACATACGTACCTATTACCCTCGAAAACTAAAACTTTTGACATAGGAAAAGAGCCTTTAATCACATTCTTCACCATTTGCAATCATAAAATAGTCTAATATCTTCATTTTTTTCAACATTCGTAGCTATTACCCTCGAAAACTAAAACTTTTGAAATAGGAAAAGAGCCTTTAATCACATTCTTTACCATGTGCAATCATAAAATTGTCTAATATCTTCATTTTTCCACAGACAAAGCTATTACCCTCGAAAACTAAAACTTTTGAATAGGAAAAGAGCCTTTAATCACATTCTTTACCATTTGCAATCATAAAATAGTCTAATATCTTCATTTTTTCCTCGAAAACTAAAACTTTTGAAATAGGAAAAGAGCCTTTAATCACATTCTTTACCATTTGCAATCATAAAATAGTCTAATATCTTCATTTTTTCAACATACGTAGGTATTACCCTCGAAAACTTAAACTTTTGAAATAGGAAAAGAGCCTTTAATCACATTCTTTACCATTTGCAATCATAAAATAGTCTAATATCTTCATTTTTTCAGCATACGTAGTAATTACCCTCGAAAGCTAAAACTTTTGAAATAGGAAAAGAGCCTTTAATCACATTCTTTACCATGTGCAATCATAAAATGATCTAATATCTTCATTTTTTCAACATACGTAGCTATTACCCTCGAAAACTAAAACTTTTGACATAGGAAAAGAGCCTTTAATCACATTCTTCACCATTTGCAATCATAAAATAGTCTAATATCTTCATTTTTTCAACATTCGTAGCTATTACCCTCGAAAACTAAAACTTTTGAAATAGGAAAAGAGCCTTTAATCACATTCTTTACCATGTGCAATCATAAAATTGTCTAATATCTTCATTTTTTCCACAGACAAAGCTATTACCCTCGAAAACTAAAACTTTTGAATAGGAAAAGAGCCTTTAATCACATTCTTTACCATTTGCAATCATAAAATAGTCTAATATCTTCATTTTTTCAACATACGTAGCTATTAACCTCGAAAACTAAAACTTTTGATATAGGAAAAGAGCCTTTAATCACATTCTTTATCATGTGCAATCATAAAATAGTCTAATATCTTCATTTTTTTCAACATACGTAGCTATTACCCTCGAAAACTAAAACTTTTGAAATAGGAAAAGAGCCTTTAATCACATTCTTTACCATTTGCAATCATAAAATAGTCTAATATCTTCATTTTTTCCGCATACGTAGCTATTACCCTCGAAAACTAAAACTTTTGACAGAGGAAAAGAGCCTTTAATCACATTCTTTACCATGTTCAATCATAAAATAGTCTAATATCTTCATTTTTCCAACATACGTAGCTATTACCCTCGAAAACTAAAACTTTTGATATAGGAAAAGAGCCTTTAATCACATTCTTTACCATGTGCAATCATGTGCAATCAAAAAATCTTCATTTTTTCCACAGACATAGCTATTACCCTCGAAAACTAAAACTTTCGAAATAGGAAAAGAACCTTTAATCACATTCTTTACCATGTGCAATCATAAAATTGTCTAATATCTTCATTTTTTCCACAGACATATTTATTACCCTCGAAAACTAAAACTTTTGAAATAGGAAAAGAGCCTTTAATCACATTCTTTACCATTTGCAATCATAAAATAGTCTAATATCTTCATTTTTTCAACATACGTAGGTATTACCCACGAAAACTTAAACTTTTGAAATAGGAAAAGAGCCTTTATTCACATTCTTTACCATGTGCAATCATAAAATTGTCTAATATCTTCATTTTTTCCACAGACATAGCTATTACCCCTCGAAAACTAAAACTTTTGAAATAGGAAAAGAGCCTTTAATCACATTCATTACCCTTTGCAATCATAAAAAAGTCTAATATCTTCATTTTTTCAACATACGTAGCTATTACCCTCGAAAACTAAAACTTTTGAAATAGGAAAATAGCCTTTAATCACATTCTTTACCATTTGCAATCATAAAATAGTCTAATATCTTCATTTTTTCAACATACGTAGCTATTACCCTCGAAAACTAAAACTTTTGAAATAGGAAAAGAGCCTTTAATCACATTCTTTACCATTTGCAATCATAAAATAGTCTAATATCTTCATTTTTTCCACAGACAAAGCTATTACCCTCGAAAACTAAAACTTTTGAAATAGGAAAAGAGCCTTTAATCACATTCTTTACCATGTGCAATCATAAAATAGTCTAATATCTTCATTTTTTCAACATACGTAGCTATTACCCTCGAAAACTAAAACTTTTGACATAGGAAAAGAGCCTTTAATAACATTCTTTACCATTTACAATCATAAAATAGTATAATATCTTCATTTTTTCAACATTCGTAGGTATTACCC
>NW_027067171.1:0-15119 GCF_032884065.1 Artemia franciscana | reverse complement strand
ATCTAGGATTAATTTTTTTTTTGGGGGGGGGGTGTATATGAAAGGTTACTCCGATAAACTTGTGGACAAAGAAATACCAACAATTTAAAGGGAACTGCAACAATTTCTAAGTCGTGGGTAGGTAGTGGACATGGACTTTAATTTAATATAAAATCTGATGAGTTCTATTGAAATTAAAGTCAATTAGAAATATTGATACAAAAAAAGTAAGTTTATAAGAACCACCTCGCCATAAAACACAATTAAAAGGTTGTTCACCCTCTACAAAAAAATAATATATTAAATCTTTTCTGCATAGTTTTTAGCATTTGCACTTCTGGCGACTATAGCGAGTTACTTAAACTTTGTATTGTCAAAAAAAAAAAAAATTAGTACCATATTTTGGTATCATACATTCTTTGGAACTAATTGTTGATTAATCATTAAGTAATAGTTCGTTTGATGGTGTAGCAGGAAAAATAGAACAAAGAAATAGAAATATAATGCTTTCTTATTGTTGCTATTAGCAGCGGATTAAGTCAGAATTTTAAATCTCTCCTTCTTACGAATGAAAATTTTCGCCTCCCAGTTGGCATTTGTGGTAATACGGACAGATCCCCTTGATAAACTTGAATTTAATTAAATACTTTTTGGGGACATGTGTCATTAATAAAAATCTAATAGAGACTGCAAAAAGTAACTGAAACCTTGTTTCAAAATTGTTTGCAAAAAGAAACAGCCTTAATAACTAAAAACTTACTAAAAACTCGACTATTAAAAACCAAACATAAAAAAATTCGTCCCTAAAAGAACCAGAGCAAGCGGTCCCAACCACAAATCTACTACTATGTCAGGGGGAGGGTGCCCCCTGCATTCGCCACTGCCCTACGTTCTAATTCAACAAAAATCCCCCTTCTTGCCCAAATAAGAGTTTTCACTGAAAGATATAGAAGAACGTTCATCCTTCACATATTTGAAATTTTAAATTACTAACCCTTCGCTCTTATCGCTCCACTTTTAACTTAGTTTTAATGCTTATTTTGCAACTGCAAACTTTACAATTCTTGCAAGGTTTACAAACTGCCGACTATTCTATATAAGCTTTAAATTGTTGGTAAAACCAACAATAGTGAAATTAAACTAACCTAAGTAGATACCGTCGGAGCGTTCTGTTGTTTTGGGATGAAAATATCTTTAAAAGTTATCGAACATTCTTTCTCTATAGCAGAAAAGACAATTATCAAGAATTAATAAGGTACAAGTTGTATTAATTGCAACCCAGAATAATTCCCCATCCTAATAATTTTGATAGCAGTAAATCAATGACGTAAAATGAAAGACAAAGAAAAAACTTACATGTGGCGAATCACGAGCTTTTCATAATTCTCAAAAAGGTAAGGCAGATCCACAATCAAGCGTGAGCCATTTAGAAGGTCTGACCCCAAATTTCTTCCAGAAGTGATAACTTTCAACACAAAAGGGGAATTTGTTCCAATTCCTTCGGAACTTGATTCGTCGTGAACCGAAGCATCCGTTAAGTCTTCTAACATGTATTTTGGTAAACGCGGTCTGCCTCTAGCCCGATAATTTAATTTCAACTTTTCACGATGGGCCTGCACATTTGCAAATGGAGCCCTCGTATATTTCTTTTTTTTTCCCATGTTACTGTGGTCAATAACAAGAACTATATAAGAACTTTATGAGGGTTTTGACCATTTTTATCGGGGTTCACTTACTAAAGGGTTGAATTGTTTCTTGGAAACGCCTTGGACATGAGACTGGTCATTTGACTGCTTTAGTATGGGTAATTTTTATTGGGGTTTATTTACCAAGGGGTGGGATTGTTTCTTGGAAAGGCCTTGGACTCGAGACTGGTCATTGACTGCTTTTGTAGTTTGCTTTGGTAGTTCTACAGCAAGACTCGAATTTTGCTATAACAAATTTAAATATTCTGGGGACACTTTGTTTCGTTCATTAGTTATTTTGTTTCATTCATTAGTTATTAATTAGCTTGTTTTATATATTTTTAATTCTTATTTCAGTACGAAGATTATGCAAAATTGTACTTATACTACAATACATAAATTTGTCCTGAATTTATTTTAATTAAACCAAAACGATAGATCAATCTTTTTAAAATAAAAGCATTGCTTCTTATTCGGCCCTTGTGCTGTGTTCAATTTATCTCTAGGATTAGACGTAGGTTATCCTTAATTATTTATACAATACAATTTTCTTATATATTCAGTTTGGTGTCTGCACCTTACTTCTTCTCTAGACTCTGTTTAAACAGGTTAGAACTAAATAATGCTTGACTGAATCGCTCCAGAACAATCCGAGTGGTTATCCCCTTGGTGTAATTTTTGCATTCTTAGATGCTCCGATTACAGCTCAATCTAACCTTTTGAGGGGAAATTTTGATTTCGGAACACAAATATGTAAAGTATTTGAAGGGACTGCAGCCAGGAGGTATATATTATAGAAAAAAGCTTCTTATTGATGAATAGAACATTTTTTGCTCTATTTTTTGATACCCACAACAACAATGTCAAGCATAGCAATCTAGAATGCAAACCCGAAACAGGTTTTATAATTATTTTGGAATTATAAAAAAAATAATTGTCGGCTTTAAGATTTGATTATGCCAAAATATTCACCAGATTTTTTTACTTCTATTGACATAAAAACCGCCAAAATCACTAATTCAGGAACGTCAGGCAAACTCCAAATGTTTAACATGGGAGGTATAGGAAGAATCTTTGCGAGTCTGTCCAGCCTTAAACCTAACAATCTATTTATATGCAGCGACAATTGGACAGCGAAGAATGTTGTATATTCGAAAGTTTTACGCTGTTAATTTGTATTGTATCTACCTATATATCTATCTATATAAAACCGAGTTGTGTGTATGTATGTTTGTTTGTTTGTAAAAAGAGCGTTTGCATATGACGTCATTATTAGTACATACGGCTTTGTATTTGCACAGACAATGGGAAAGCCAAGAATGTTGTATATTCGCAATATTTACGTAGTTTGAAACACATATATAAATCTATCTATATTCACATATGGGATACAGGGACACAACTACAATGACGCGTAACTAGTATGGCGCGTAACGACTTACGCGCGCGGGGGGGCTTGGAGGGGGGCAGGAAGCGCCACCCCAACAGCTAGTATCCAATATCATCTTCTTGTCTCTGGGACTTAGCTCTTGAAATAATTGGCCACATAGCAGTCAGAAAACGGTTTGGTTTTTCAGAAGAGAATTCCTGAAAAAAGCTAAAGATACTCTTGCCAACAAAATTTATTTTGTGTCAGGCTTGACCTAAAATTTAGAGATATTATAGATATCAAACTACCCACCAATAGAAACAGAACAAAAAAAAACAGACAAAGTCTTATGAGCTTAAAGTCATTGAATACAAGGGACTTGTAGCTCGATTAAGGAATTTTTTAATTCTCTTGAACTTACAATTGAGAGAAATTAAGAATATTGTATCAAACAGTTCGTGGTAACTAAGCATAGTAAAGAGCGACCCGGCTCAATAGGAAACGGAACTCTTAAAAACGGAATTTTGATGCTAAAAGATAAATTAAAAGAATCGAATTTTCATGCTAATTTTAAATATATAAATTTCATCAAATTTAGTCTTTGTCATCAAAAGTTAAGAGCCTGAGAAAATTTGCCTTATTTTGTAAAATAGGGGGAAACACCCCCTAAAAGTCATAGAATCTTAACGAAAATCACACCTTCGCATTCAGCATATGAAAAAACCTACAGCCAACTCCTCAATCTACAAAAATGTGGAATTTCGTATTTTTTGCCAGAAGACAAATCACGGGTGCGTTTTTATTTGTTTGTTTTATTTTTTCTCCAGGGGTCATCGTATCGACCAATTGGTCCTAAAATGTCGCAAGAGGGCTCATTCTAAAAGAAATGAAAAGTTTTAGTGCCCTTTTTAAGTGACCACGAAAATCGGAGGGCACCTAGGCCCCCTCCCACGCTAATTTTTTCCAAAAGTCAACGGATCAATAATAACTATGTCTTTGGGGATGAATTTCTCCCCAGAGTCCCTGGGGGAGGGGCTGCAAGTTACAAACTTGCAGCCGGGATTTTCTAGCATTATTATAATAAAAACAATGAAAGAATAAACATGAAATGGTTTTTTTTCAATTGAAAGTAAGAAGTAGCATCAAAACTCAAAACGAAGAGAGATTATTACGCATATGAGGGGTTCTAAAAATACTTTAGCATAAAGAACGAGGTATTTAGGAGGAGATAAATACCTCGTTCTTTATGCTAAAGTATTTTTAGTAATTTCAACTATCTATTCTACGGCCTTTCTGATACAGGGATCATTCTTACAGAATTGGGACAAAACTTTAGCTTTAGTGTAAAGAGCGACGTATTAACGAGGGGACAAACCCCCTCCTATACATAATAAAAATATAAGAATATAAAAGTTTGCTACGTAAGTTAATTCTAAAGTTACGTATATGTTTTACCAATAAAAACGTTTGTTAAAAATTAAAAGTTCTAGTTGTCTTTTTAAGTAACCAAAAATTAGAGGGAAGCTAGGTCTCCTTCCCCATCCATTATTTCTCATAATCGTCTGATCAAAACCAAGAGAAAGCCATTTAGCCAAAATAAGAATTAATATGCAAATTTCATTTTAATAATTTATATGCGGAGAGCCAAAATCAAACATGCATTAATTGAAAAAATTCAGAAATTAAATAAAAACAGCAATAAAACTTAAAACAAACAGAAATTATTACCCACCTCCTTCTAATACCTCGCTCTTTACGCTAAAGTATTTTCAGTAATTTCAACTACTTATTCTACGGCTTTTGTGATTCAGGGGGTCATTCTTAATGAATTGGGATAAAATTTAAGCTTTAGTGTAAAGAGCGAGGTACTGACGATGGGGCGAATCCCCTCATATATGTAATAAAAACATGAGAATACAAAAGTTCTTTACGTAAGCTAATTTATAAGTTACGTAAATCTTTTACCAATAAAATGATTCGTAAAGAATTAAAAGTTCTAGTTGCCTTTTTAATTAACCAAAAAATCGGGGGGCAACTAGGCTTCGTCCCCCGCTCTTTTTTTCTCAAAATCATTCGATCAAAATTATGAGAAAGCCATTGAGCCAAAAAAAAAATATGCAAATTTCGTTTTGATTATTCCTCTGCGGAGAGCCAAAATCAAAACATGCATTTGATTCAAAAACGTTCAGAAATTAAATAAAAAAAAACAAGTTTTTTTAACTGAAAGTAAGGAGCGACATTAAAACTTAAAACGCACAGAAATTACTTCGTATATGAAAGAGGCTGCTTCCTCATCAACGCCCCGCTCTTTACGCTAAACTTTTTTACTGTTTTAAAAAGAAGAATTGAGAGAAAGAGTCAAACTTTAGCGTAAAGAGCGGGGCGTTGATGAGGAAGCAGCCTCTTTCATATACGAAGTAATTTCTGTGCGTTTTAAGTTTTAATGTCGCTCCTTACTTTCAGTTAAAAAAACTTGTTTTTTTTATTTAATTGAAAGTAAGGAGTAACATTAAAACTTAAAACGAACAAAAACTATTCCGTATATGAAATAGACTGTCCCCTCCGCAATCCCTCGCTCTTTACGCTAAAGTTTGACTCTTCGCCACAATTCTACTTTTTAAAAAAATTAAAAACTTTAGCGTAAAGAGCGAGGGATTGCGGACCATCTCTATCGAAAATTCCCGTTTAGAGGTCGTTGACCAGTTCAAATACCTGGGATCTATCATCAATATTTCCGGTGGCTGCAGTGCGGAAGTCCAGGGCAGAATATCATCAGCAATTATACTCTTTGCTCAGCTTAGGAAGAACCTTTGCAGACAGAGAGACGTCCTACTAAAGCCAAAAATCCAGATCTTTGAAGCAACCGTCCGCTCCCTACTCCTTTACAGATGCGAGACATGGTCCCTGAAAGCAACGGATTCACATGCTCTCAAAGTACGTGACCAAATACCCTGAGACAAATCCTCGGTATGTCCCTCCGAGACAGAAGTAGCAACTTTGAAATTCGTAGACGATGTCACAAGAAGTATGAATAAAAAAAAGCTGCTGAATTTTATTAGTTGCAGAAACATAAATGGATTCTGACGACACGGCCGAAGATTTTTCAAGCAGAGGCCTGAAATATGTGCACCATACACGCATTACCGGGCGGTTTGGCACTCAACTGTCTGTCAGATCATAGTACCAGGAAGAGCTGGTACAAGCACACACACACACACACATACACACACATATATATATATATATATATATATATATATATATATATATATATATATATATATATATATATATATATATATATATATATAAATAAGTTGTCTGTCTGTCTGTCTGTGGATCAGGTGACGTCATGTTTCTGTGTTGACTGACGTCATGAAATTAGTTGTCGTCATTTTTGCTTTGACGGTGACGTCTTTAATGGTATTTAAGACATGCGTTCACGGAAAAATGTTTAATTGTAAAATGACTGAAGGTTCGGCGATATGTAGGCTACTTCATAGTGACGCTGAAAAATAAAGAAGAAAAAAAAACTGAAAAAATGTCAAAAAACTAAAAAGAAAAAACACTCAAAGATAAATTACAGACCGGGACACAAATGACGACCGACACAGAGGGAATATAAATTACGACCAGGAACCTCAAAGAAAAATTACAGACTGGGACACCCGGACACAAATCACGACCGGGAATATAAATGACGACCGGGACGCAGGGACACAACTACAACGGGGACGCCGGGAGCACAGGTGGGATATATAATTGACGACTGAGACACAGGGGTTGTTTGAATAGAAATTACAGACCGGGACACCGGGACACAAATGACGACCGGGACACTGGGACACAGGGAATATAAAAGACGACCGGGACACTCAAAGAGGAAATACAAACTGGGACACCAGGACAAAAATGACGACCGGGACACAGGGAATATAAATGCTATTTATATGCACAGACAATGGGACAGCGAAGAATGTTGTATATTCGCATGTTTTACGTAGTTAAAAATATATATTTATATCTATCTCTATTCACAGGTGGGACACAGGGACACTGCTACAATGGCGAGTAACTAATATGGCGCGTAACGACTTACGCGTGCGGGGGGGGGGGGGGTTGGGGCGCGCGGGGGTGGCGCGAAGCGCCACCCCAACAGCTAGTATATATATATATATATATAAGTTGTCTGTCTGTGTGTCTGTCAGGTGACGTCATTTATCGGTGTCGACTGACGTCATGAAGTTAGTTGTCGTCATTTTTGCTATGACGGTGACGTCATTAAAGATATTTAAGACATATATGTTCACGTAGAAATCTATTAATGTTTAAGTTTAAAATGACTGATGAACTTACAATGGCAAAAGCCGATGAAGATGCTAAAAGAGTCTATGCCAAAAAACTTGCTGCTGATAGAGAAAGTCAGAAAAGAAAGCATGCCGAGGAATCAAAAGAACAGCAAGGAAACAGGTTTGAGGCTGATAGAGAAAGAAAGAAAAGATCATAGTACCAGGGAGAGCTGGTACACGCACACACACACACATATTTATATATATATATATATATATATATATATATATATATATATATATATATATATATATATATATATATATATATATATATATATATATATATATATATATATATATATATATACTAGCTGTTGGGGTGGCGCTTCGCGCCACCCCAACACCTAGTTGGTGGGGGCGCATATATATATATATATATATATATATGTATATATATATATATATATATATATAAATAAGTTGTCTGTCTGTGTGTCTGTCAGGTGACGTCATTTATCGGTTTCGACTGACGTCATGAAGTTAGTTGTCGTCATTTTTGCTATGACGGTGACGTCATTAAAGATATTTAAGACATATATGTTCACGTAGAAATCTATTAATTTTTAAGTTTAAAATGACTGATGAACTTACAATGGCAAAAGCCGATGAAGATGCTCAAAGAGTCTATGCCAAAAAACTTGCTGCTGATAGAGAAAGTCAGAAAAGAAAGCGTGCCGAGGAATCAAAAGAACAGCAAGGAAACAGGCTTGAGGCTGATAGAGAAAGAAAGAACAGAAAGCGTGCCGAGGAACTACCAGAGCAACGCGAAAGCAGACTTGCTGCTAAAAGAGAAAGTGAAAAAAGAAGGCTTGCCGAGGAATCACAAAAACAGCAAGAAATCAGGCTTGCTGCTGATAAAGAGAGTAAGAAAAGAAAGCGTGCCGAGGAATCACAATAACAGCAAGAAATCAGGCTTGCTGCTGATAGAGAAAGTAAGAAAAGAAAGCGTGCCGAGGAATCAGAGCAACCTGAAAGTTATCTCCTGGCATTCAGGTACAGCCCAGTCGATGATTATAGCTTGAGTAGATGTGTTCAAATCCGGACAATGTCTAAAATGCGTCCCTATTGCAAGGCCTTGAAATTCAATGGTGAAACAATGGGAATGTAATGCGCCTCAGGAGAAGTTAAACTTCCTCTATTGGCTGCACCACCAGACCCATTGAAGACTTTCCTTACTGGAACTATGTCAGAATCTAAGCGTTTTTTGTCACAAATCAGAAAATACAACTCTGGTTTCCAAATGACGTCGTTTGGAGCCCAAATCGAAAATCCAGATCAATTTATGTCTCTTTTCAAAGTAAAAGGGCAAATTTATCATAGAGTAGGGTCCCTTCTACCATTCTCAGGCGAGAATCATAAATTTTTACAATTGTACTTCATCAGTGATAGAAATTCTGAATTGAATGCACGTTGCGAAATTTCTCCCAACGTTGAAAGGACAATCGTTTCCCAATTGCAACATCTTTTCCACGAAAATAATAATTTAGTGCGTCTGTTAAAAACAGCCATCGATTTGATGCCTACTGATACGCATAAAATTGTTATTTCCGCTGACAAAACGCCTCCTGGCCAACATGTGCGTAGATACAATGCTCCAACTATCGACGAAGTGGCAATCGTTATGGTCGGTGATCTTTTTTTACCTCGAGATATTATTCTTCATAAGCAAACCGCTCAGTTGTTAAGAATTGCTGAAACTCATCGATGCTGCGATGCCCTACAATATCCTATCATTTTTTGGGATGGAGCCGACGGCTATCACTTTAATATAAAATTGATGAATCCAGCCACTAACAAAGAAATGAATAAGAAATGGAGTGCAATGCATTATTATTCCTATAGACTAATGATTCGGCAGGATGAAGAAAATTATATTTTAAAATGCCGTGAATTGTTTCACCAATTTGTCGTAGATATGTATGCTAAAATTGAATCAGAACGTTTGCTATATATCCGCCTGAATCAGACCAAGCTCCGTTCTTAACAATACATTCATTTTCGAGATGCAGTTATAAATGACGGTAATACCACAAACGTTGGAAGATTAACAATTTTACCTTTGTCATATGCTGGCAGTCCCCGTCATATGCATGAATATGCTCAAGATGCTATTGCGTATGTTCGTCTCTATGGTCGTTCAGATTTATTTATTACATTTACATGTAATCAATCTTGGGACGAGATACTGCAGCTTTTACTTCAAGGACAATCGGCGGTTCATAGGCATGACATTACGGCCCGTGTCTTCCGGTAAAAGTTGAAATCACTGATAAACTACATAGTAAAACTTGAAGTGTTTGGGTCAGTGCGATGCTGGATGTACTCAGTGGAATGGCAAAAACGAGGTTTGCCACACGCACATATACTAATCTGGCAACATAAAAAAATTACTTCGAACGAAATTGATGATGTGATTTCCGCTTAAATACCTGAGAAAAATGTCGATAAGGGGTTACATGATATTATTGTAAAAAATATGATACATGGACCTTGCAGTGCACTGAATGAAAATTCATCATGCATGGCCAAAGGAAAGTGCACAAAGCAATATCCTCGACTTTTAGTATCCAACACAATTACTGGCAATGATGTTTACCCACAATATAGAAGAAGATCTACTGAAGATGGCGGTAAAACAGCAATAATAAAGAAGCGTAACGGTACCACCATCGAAGTAGATAACCAGTGGGTTGTTCCATATTCCCCATTATTATCAAAAACATTTAATGCACACATAAACGTTGAATACTGTAACTCCGTAAAGGCAATCAAATACATATGTAAATACGTCAACAAAGGCAGTGACATGGCAGTTTTTGGCTTGCAGCCCGATATCAAAGATTTCGACGAAATCGTACAATATCAGGCTGGAAGATACATAAGCAGTAATGAAGCTGTTTGACGAATTCTTTCATTTCCGATACATGAACGTAGTCCAGATGTTGTTCACTTAGCGGTACATTTACAGAATGGTCAACGTGTTTATTTCTCGGAAACCAACGTGCAACAAAGAGCCCTGAATCCACCGGATACAAAATTAACAGCTTTTTTTCGCTTTGCAAAAATGATTCTTTTGCAAAAAAACTGCTGTATACTGAAGTGCCTTCGTATTACACGGGAATATTAAAAATAAAGTATTTGAACCTCGAAAACAGGGTAAGTCAGTCGACGGCCAACCTACCATCTTCAAAGATACCACGATAGGAAGACTCTACACCGTTCACCCCAATCAACATGAATGCTTCTTTTTACGCCTGCTTTTGGTGAATGTACCCAGTCCGAAATCCTTTGAGTATTTGAGAACTGTAAACGGTACTATACATGACACTTACTGTAGTGCATGCCAAGCTCTGAATTTATTGGAGAATGACCAACACTGGGATAGCTGCATCAATGACGCGTGCGAAACGTCAACCCCAAGTCAAATCCGTGCATTGTTTGGCATCATTTTAACAACTTGCTCTCCATCAGCTCCTACAGAGTTATGGGAAAAATATAAGTCAAAAATTTCCGAAGATATACTCCATCGAAAACAATTAGAGACGTCAGATATGACTTTTGATTTTACATCAGAAATTTATAACTACACTTTAGTTATTATAGAAGATCTGTGCGTGCGTATGGCAAACAAACCTCTTCAGGATTTCGGAATGCCTTCACCTAACCGTATCGCTGCTGTTTCGACATGTGTAGAATTGGATAGTGAACAAAGCAACAATACGAGTGATCTATTGTCGTATGTACAAAATAAAATTCCCAAGTTAACGTCGGAACAAAAAGACATTTATGATACGATAATGCATTTTGTCTATAACAACTTTGGAGAAATTTTCTTTTTGGATGCGCCAGGAGGTACTGGTAAAACGTTTTTGATAAAACTGATTCTGGCATCAATTCGATCAAAAAATGATATAGCGTTGGCAATTGCGTCGTTCCGGAATAGCCGCAACATTACTACCTGGTGGAAGAACTGCTCATTCCGCTTTGAAATTGCCTCTGAATTTGCATTCTACAGAAACTCCCACGTGCAATATTTCCAAATCATCTGGGATGGGTAAAGTATTGCAGCAATGCAAACTTATTATTTGGGATGAATGCACAATGGCACACAAAAAATCGCTCGAGGCTCTGGATCAATGCTTGAAAGATTTGCGAGAGAATTCGAAACCCTCTGGCAGCACATTAATATTGCTTGCGGGAGATTTCAGGCAAACATTACCTATAATACCTAGATCAACTCCTGCAGACGAAATGAATGCTTGCCTGGAAAATTCTAATTTATGGGCACACGTAAAAATATTAAAATTAATTACAAATATGCGTGTCCGATTGCAAAACGATGACTCTGGTCAAACATTTTCAGATCAATTGCTGACAATTGGAAACGGAAAGCTCCCAGTAGACTCAATTTCAGGACGTATACAACTACCTGCTGATTTCTGTAATTTAGTGACGTCCAAAAATGAATTGATTGAAAAAGTATTTCCGAATATTCTAAAAAATTATAAAAATAATAAATGGCTAAGTGAAAGAGCGATTCTCGCACCCAAAAATATAGACGTCCACGAAATCAACAATATTGTTTTGACCAAGATTCGAGACCAGGCAGTCCTTTACAAGTCAGTCGACACAGTTTTGGAACCAAATGAAGCGGTTAATTATCCATCTGAATTTTTAAATTCCATAGATCTTTCAGGGTTTCCACCACACGTGCTACAACTAAAAATAGGCGTACCAATAATACTTTTAAGAAATATCAACCCACCAAAGCTTTGCAATGGCACGCGACTTGCCGCAAAAAAACAATGGAAAACCTAATTGAGGCCACAATCTTGACAGGGCCTTTTGAGGGTGAGGCTGTTCTTATTCCTCGCATTCCCATGATTCCAACGGATGTGCCTTTTCAATTTAAAAGATTGCAATTCCCAATTCGATTAGCATTTGCAATCACCATTAACAAAGCTCAAGGTCAATCATTAGAAAAATGTGGTATAGATCTTAATACTGATTGTTTTTTCCATTGGAAAATCGTACGTTGTATGTTCGAGGGTCGGTAAACCTGACGATCTATTTATATGCAGTGACAATTGGACAGCGAAGAATGTTATATATTCGCAAGTTTTACGCGGTTGATTTGTATTGTATCTATCTATCTATCTATCTATATGAAAACGAGTTGTGTGTATGCATGTTTGTTTGTTTGTAAAAAGAGCGTTTGCATATGACGTCATTATTAGTACATACGGCTTTGTATATGCACGGACAATGGGAAAGCCAAGAATGTTGTATATTCGCAATTTTTACGTAGTTTCACTCCTGCAGACGAAATGAATGCTTGCCTGAAAAATTCTAATTTATGGGCACACGTAAAAATATTAAAATTAACTACAAATATGCGTGTCCGATTGCAAAACAATGACTCTGGTCAAACATTTTCAGATCAATTGCTGGCAATTGGAAATGGAAAGCTCCCAGGAGTGGGAAAGCCAAGAATGTTGTATATTCGCAATTACTACGTAGTTTGAAACACACATATAAATCTATTTATATTCACAGGTTGGACACAGGGACACAACTATAATGGCGCGTATATAATATGGCGCGTAACGACTTACGTGCGCGGGGGGCTTGGGGGGGTGCGAAGCTCCCCACCAACTAGGTGTTAGGGTGGCGCGAAGCGCCACCCCAATAGCTAGTATATATATATATATATATATATTGTTGCTTCTTTTTTTAGGAGGGAGGGTAGTCGCTAAAGCGTTAGTAATTTTCATTATTTATTCAAACCATTTTTTTTACTTGTTGATGTTCTTGAATTATTAAGTTTCAACCATTTATTATGTTTATTTTATTTTGATTACATCTGAAAGGGCTAGTAAAATTTTTCTGATCTTCAGACTGAAATGAAATAGTTTTGAGAAAAATTGGTCGCTCTCTTTTATATTTATTGGATCTTTTAATGGGGTGCCTATAAACAGCCATTTATCGTCATCTATCAAAAACCTGCAAATTCCCAAGAGTGATAGGTTTTATATTAAACCTTGATTTAGATTTCAAGATGCTGTGACCATCTTGTTGAATTAACTGTCTTCAAATTTTCCTTTGATGTTTTGCTGAGTTACAATAGTGGCTGGGATACAAAGGGTAAACAGAGATCCCAGTAATTTCTGGTCCTTGTGTGGAATTGAAAAAAAGGTTAAAGGTTCAAAATTTTCGACATGGAATTTGAAATATTACCGTTCTATTTTCATTGTTTTAGGGGATGGAGACGATAAAAAACTAATCCATGTTGTGAATGATATTACAAGAATGAATTTGTTTCACACATTGTTTGACTAATGGTACCAATCTCTTATACATGGCTCATTTGGGCACGAAATTTTAAACACAAGTTAAAATTGTTCTTATAAACTCATTATTAATTTAGTTCACATCTCTAAAATTGAATGAAAAATTAGAGAGTAAGAAGTTCAGAAAGATAAGCTTCGAAAGAAAAGGCATATATAAAAAGTTCTATAAAGGGTTAATATGTTACACTCAAATGTTATGGCATTGTTGACCTAATATTTTTAATCTTTTTTTTTTGCAAAAAGATGGTAGCAACAAGTTGTATAGAACATATTATTGACACTCAAAGTCAAAATAGAAATCAAAGTGTAGCCTGTTTGTGTTTAAACAGTTACTTGAAAGACATTTCTCATCCGTTTGTCAAGTGATGTCTTATTTTTTTTCTAGAATACTGCGTGGACAAAACAAATAACAAAGTCATCTTGAAACAGTTTATTGACTGTATAACACTAGGTAAACATTTAAAGTATACCCTTTCTTCGTTAAATATTAATAGCTTTGTTAGCCATTAGACAGTTTTTTCTCTTTTTTCTTACAAAGTAAATAATAAGAAATCACTGAGGCAGAGAATTATTGCCAGAAGTATATCTAAAAAAATAGTTAAGCCACATTACAGTCAATGTTTCAACATAGGCATCAGGCTTTTATGTATTTGACATACAACTGAAGCAGATTTTTATATGTTTTCCTTAAACATTTCGTTGCAATTGACCAAATAGCATTACTGTAATGAAATAACTCACAAATTGTTAAGATGCTATTTCTTGTTTTGTAGAAAACTCCACGACAAAGAGGGATTATATTTACTCTTATAAAAAAAAAGAAATATGAAACACAGAGTGAAAATATTGCTAGAGTTTTAGTTTTTTCAATTGCTTAAAATTGCTTAAAGTAACCTGCATGTTGAACATGGTTAACATAAAATGGTCTGCAGTTTGTTGATTAGCTATAATATTACCAAAAACGACAATAAGACTACAAGATTAACTAAGGTTTAAAATAAAAGCTAAACAACCACAAAAATTGTTGGAAACCACTAAAATATAATCTGCGCTTTATTGAAAGCGACATGCGTTTTGCTTTGTATCAGTCATTTGTCAAAAAATAATAAACGAGGAAATCCCAATATAGTCAATTATATTTATGTTATATTATATATCAATATATCAATTATATTATATATCAACTATATTATGACTGCAAGAAAGAAAAATGTGGCTCTCAGTTTAAGTGACTATTAAAGTAATTACACTTGTGATTTTCAACTTAATTATTGTCTATTAAAGGAGTAATTTTTAGTCTATTTTACTCAAGCCCTTAAGATATTGATCCCCAAGTAAAACTTTGAATCAACTTTGGCAATTCTGAAGCAATCTCCTCAGTTTG
>NW_027067170.1:0-15133 GCF_032884065.1 Artemia franciscana | reverse complement strand
GGTAGTTGTATACGTCCTGAAATTGAATCTACTGGGAGCTTTCCGTTTCTAATTGCCTGCAATTGATCTGAAAATGTTTGACCAGAGTCATCGTTTTGCAATCGGACACGCATATTTGTAGTTAATTTTAATGTTTTTACGTGTGCCCCAAAATTAGAATTTTTCAGGCAAGCATTCATTTCGTATGCAGGGGTTGATCTAGGTATTATAGGTAATGTTTGCCTGAAATCTCCCGCAAGCAATATTAATTTGCTGCCAAAGGGTTTCGAATTCCCTCGCAAATCTTTCAAACATTGATCCAGAGCCTCGAGCGATTTTTTGTGTGCCATTGTGCACTCGTCCCAAATAATAAGTTTGCATTGCTGCAATACTTTACCCATCCCAGATGATTTGGAAATATTGCACGTGGGAGTTTCTGTAAAATGCAAATTCAGAGGCAATTTCAAAGCGCAATGAGCAGTTCTTCCACCAGGCAGCAACGTTGCGGCTATTCCGGACGGCATTCTCCAATAATTTCAGAGCTTGGCATGCACTACGGTAAGTGTCATGTATAGTACCGTTTACAGTTCTCAAATACTCAAAGGACGTCGGACCGGGTACATTCACCAAAAGCAGGCGTAGAAAGAAGCATTCATGTTGATTGGGGTGAACGGTGTAGAGTCTTCCTATCGTGGTATCTTTGAAGATGGTAGGTTGGCCGTCGACTAACTTACCCTGTTTTCGACGTTCAAATACTTTATTTTTAGTATTCCACGTGTAATACGAAGGCACTTCAGTATACAGCAGTTTTTTTTTTGCAAAAGAATCATTTTTCGTAGCGAAAAGAAAGCAGTTAACTTTGTATCCGGTGGATTCAGGGCTCTTTGTTGCATGTTGGATTCCGAAAAATAAACACGTTGACCATTCTGTAAATGTACCGCTAAGTGAACAACAGCTGGACTACGTTCATGTATCGGAAATGAAAGAATTCGCCAAACAGCTTCATTACTGCTTATGCATCTTCCAGCCTGATATTGTACGATTTCGTCGATATCTTTGATTTCGGACAGCAATCCAAAAACTGCCATGTCACGGCCTTTGTTGACGTATTTACATATGTATTTGATTGCCTTTACGGAGTTACAGTATTCAACGCTTATGTGTGCATTAAATGTTGTTGATAATAATGGGTAATATGGAACAACCCACTGGTTATCTACTTCGATGGTGGTACCGTTACGCTTCTTTATTATTGCTGTTTTACCGCCATCTTCAGTAGATCTTCTTCTATATTGTGGGTAACCATCATTGCCAGTATATATGTTGGATACTAAAAGTCGAGGATATTGCTTCGTGCACCTTCCTTTGGCCATGCATGGTGAATTTTCGTTCAGTGCACCGCAAGGTCCATGTATCATATTTTTTACAACAGTATCATATAACCCCTTATCGACATTTTCATCAGGTATTTCAGCGGAAATCACATCATCAATTTCGTTAGAAGTAATTTTATTATGTAGCCAGATTAGTATGTGTGTGTGTGGCAAACCTCGTTTTTGCCATTCCACTGAGTACATCCAGCATCGCACTGACCCAAACACTTCAAGTTTTAATATGTATTTTATCAGTGATCTCAACTTTTGCCGGAAGACACGGGCCGTAATGTCATGTCTATGAACCGCCGATTGTCCTTGAAGTAAAAGCTGCTGTATCTCGTCCCAATATTGATTACATATAAATGTAATAAATAAATCTGGACGACCATAGAGACGAACATACGCAATAGCATCTTGAGCATATTCATGCATATGACTGTGTGTGTGTGTGTGTGTGTGTGTGTGTGTGTGTGTGTGTGTGTGTGTGTGTGTGTGTGTGTGTGTGTGTGTGTGTGTGTGTGTGTGTGTGTGTGTGTGTGTGTGTGTGTGTGTGTGTGTGTGTGTGTGTGTGTGTGTGTGTGTGTGTGTGTGTGTGTGTGTGTGTGTGTGTGTGTGTGTGTGTGTGTGTGTGTGTGTGTGTGTGTGTGTGTGTGTGTGTGTGTGTGTGTGTGTGTGTGTGTGTGTGTGTGTGTGTGTGTGTGTGTGTGTGTGTGTGTGTGTGTGTGTGTGTGTGTGTGTGTGTGTGTGTGTGTGTGTGTGTGTGTGTGTGTGTGTGTGTGTGTGTGTGTGTGTGTGTGTGTGTGTGTGTGTGTGTGTGTGTGTGTGTGTGTGTGTGTGTGTGTGTGTGTGTGTGTGTGTGTGTGTGTGTGTGTGTGTGTGTGTGTGTGTGTGTGTGTGTGTGTGTGTGTGTGTGTGTGTGTGTGTGTGTGTGTGTGTGTGTGTGTGTGTGTGTGTGTGTGTGTGTGTGTGTGTGTGTGTGTGTGTGTGTGTGTGTGTGTGTGTGTGTGTGTGTGTGTGTGTGTGTGTGTGTGTGTGTGTGTGTGTGTGTGTGTGTGTGTGTGTGTGTGTGTGTGTGTGTGTGTGTGTGTGTGTGTGTGTGTGTGTGTGTGTGTGTGTGTGTGTGTGTGTGTGTGTGTGTGTGTGTGTGTGTGTGTGTGTGTGTGTGTGTGTGTGTGTGTGTGTGTGTGTGTGTGTGTGTGTGTGTGTGTGTGTGTGTGTGTGTGTGTGTGTGTGTGTGTGTGTGTGTGTGTGTGTGTGTGTGTGTGTGTGTGTGTGTGTGTGTGTGTGTGTGTGTGTGTGTGTGTGTGTGTGTGTGTGTGTGTGTGTGTGTGTGTGTGTGTGTGTGTGTGTGTGTGTGTGGTGTGTGTGTGTGTGTGTGTGTGTGTGTGTGTGTGTGTGTGTGTGTGTGTGTGTGTGTGTGTGTGTGTGTGTGTGTGTGTGTGTGTGTGTGTGTGTGTGTGTGTGTGTGTGTGTGTGTGTGTGTGTGTGTGTGTGTGTGTGTGTGTGTGTGTGTGTGTGTGTGTGTGTGTGTGTGTGTGTGTTGTGTGTGTGTGTGTGTGTGTGTGTGTGTGTGTGTGTGTGTGTGTGTGTGTGTGTGTGTGTGTGTGTGTGTGTGTGTGTGTGTGTGTGTGTGTGTGTGTGTGTGTGTGTGTGTGTGTGTGTGTGTGTGTGTGTGTGTGTGTGTGTGTGTGTGTGTGTGTGTGTGTGTGTGTGTGTGTGTGTGTGTGTGTGTGTGTGTGTGTGTGTGTGTGTGTGTGTGTGTGTGTGTGTGTGTGTGTGTGTGTGTGTGTGTGTGTGTGTGTGTGTGTGTGTGTGTGTGTGTGTGTGTGTGTGTGTGTGTGTGTGTGTGTGTGTGTGTGTGTGTGGTGTGTGTGTGTGTGTGTGTGTGTGTGTGTGTGTGTGTGTGTGTGTGTGTGTGTGTGTGTGTGTGTGTGTGTGTGTGTGTGTGTGTGTGTGTGTGTGTGTGTGTGTGTGTGTGTGTGTGTGTGTGTGTGTGTGTGTGTGTGTGTGTGTGTGTGTGTGTGTGTGTGTGTGTGTGTGTGTGTGTGTGTGTGTGTGTGTGTGTGTGTGTGTGTGTGTGTGTGTGTGTGTGTGTGTGTGTGTGTGTGTGTGTGTGTGTGTGTGTGTGTGTGTGTGTGTGTGTGTGTGTGTGTGTGTGTGTGTGTGTGTGTGTGTGTGTGTGTGTGTGTGTGTGTGTGTGTGTGTGTGTGTGTGTGTGTGTGTGTGTGTGTGTGTGTGTGTGTGTGTGTGTGTGTGTGTGTGTGTGTGTGTGTGTGTGTGTGTGTGTGTGTGTGTGTGTGTGTGTGTGTGTGTGTGTGTGTGTGTGTGTGTGTGTGTGTGTGTGTGTGTGTGTGTGTGTGTGTGTGTGTGTGTGTGTGTGTGTGTGTGTGTGTGTGTGTGTGTGTGTGTGTGTGTGTGTGTGTGTGTGTGTGTGTGTGTGTGTGTGTGTGTGTGTGTGTGTGTGTGTGTGTGTGTGTGTGTGTGTGTGTGTGTGTGTGTGTGTGTGTGTGTGTGTGTGTGTGTGTGTGTGTGTGTGTGTGTGTGTGTGTGTGTGTGTGTGTGTGTGTGTGTGTGTGTGTGTGTGTGTGTGTGTGTGTGTGTGTGTGTGTGTGTGTGTGTGTGTGTGTGTGTGTGTGTGTGTGTGTGTGTGTGTGTGTGTGTGTGTGTGTGTGTGTGTGTGTGTGTGTGTGTGTGTGTGTGTGTGTGTGTGTGTGTGTGTGTGTGTGTGTGTGTGTGTGTGTGTGTGTGTGTGTGTGTGTGTGTGTGTGTGTGTGTGTGTGTGTGTGTGTGTGTGTGTGTGTGTGTGTGTGTGTGTGTGTGTGTGTGTGTGTGTGTGTGTGTGTGTGTGTGTGTGTGTGTGTGTGTGTGTGTGTGTGTGTGTGTGTGTGTGTGTGTGTGTGTGTGTGTGTGTGTGTGTGTGTGTGTGTGTGTGTGTGTGTGTGTGTGTGTGTGTGTGTGTGTGTGTGTGTGTGTGTGTGTGTGTGTGTGTGTGTGTGTGTGTGTGTGTGTGTGTGTGTGTGTGTGTGTGTGTGTGTGTGTGTGTGTGTGTGTGTGTGTGTGTGTGTGTGTGTGTGTGTGTGTGTGTGTGTGTGTGTGTGTGTGTGTGTGTGTGTGTGTGTGTGTGTGTGTGTGTGTGTGTGTGTGTGTGTGTGTGTGTGTGTGTGTGTGTGTGTGTGTGTGTGTGTGTGTGTGTGTGTGTGTGTGTGTGTGTGTGTGTGTGTGTGTGTGTGTGTGTGTGTGTGTGTGTGTGTGTGTGTGTGTGTGTGTGTGTGTGTGTGTGTGTGTGTGTGTGTGTGTGTGTGTGTGTGTGTGTGTGTGTGTGTGTGTGTGTGTGTGTGTGTGTGTGTGTGTGTGTGTGTGTGTGTGTGTGTGTGTGTGTGTGTGTGTGTGTGTGTGTGTGTGTGTGTGTGTGTGTGTGTGTGTGTGTGTGTGTGTGTGTGTGTGTGTGTGTGTGTGTGTGTGTGTGTGTGTGTGTGTGTGTGTGTGTGTGTGTGTGTGTGTGTGTGTGTGTGTGTGTGTGTGTGTGTGTGTGTGTGTGTGTGTGTGTGTGTGTGTGTGTGTGTGTGTGTGTGTGTGTGTGTGTGTGTGTGTGTGTGTGTGTGTGTGTGTGTGTGTGTGTGTGTGTGTGGTGTGTGTGTGTGTGTGTGTGTGTGTGTGTGTGTGTGTGTGTGTGTGTGTGTGTGTGTGTGTGTGTGTGTGTGTGTGTGTGTGTGTGTGTGTGTGTGTGTGTGTGTGTGTGTGTGTGTGTGTGTGTGTGTGTGTGTGTGTGTGTGTGTGTGTGTGTGTGTGTGTGTGTGTGTGTGTGTGTGTGTGTGTGTGTGTGTGTGTGTGTGTGTGTGTGTGTGTGTGTGTGTGTGTGTGTGTGTGTGTGTGTGTGTGTGTGTGTGTGTGTGTGTGTGTGTGGTGTGTGTGTGTGTGTGTGTGTGTGTGTGTGTGTGTGTGTGTGTGTGTGTGTGTGTGTGTGTGTGTGTGTGTGTGTGTGTGTGTGTGTGTGTGTGTGTGTGTGTGTGTGTGTGTGTGTGTGTGTGTGTGTGTGTGTGTGTGTGTGTGTGTGTGTGTGTGTGTGTGTGTGTGTGTGTGTGTGTGTGTGTGTGTGTGTGTGTGTGTGTGTGTGTGTGTGTGTGTGTGTGTGTGTGTGTGTGTGTGTGTGTGTGTGTGTGTGTGTGTGTGTGTGTGTGTGTGTGGTGTGTGTGTGTGTGTGTGTGTGTGTGTGTGTGTGTGTGTGTGTGTGTGTGTGTGTGTGTGTGTGTGTGTGTGTGTGTGTGTGTGTGTGTGTGTGTGTGTGTGTGTGTGTGTGTGTGTGTGTGTGTGTGTGTGTGTGTGTGTGTGTGTGTGTGTGTGTGTGTGTGTGTGTGTGTGTGTGTGTGTGTGTGTGTGTGTGTGTGTGTGTGTGTGTGTGTGTGTGTGTGTGTGTGTGTGTGTGTGTGTGTGTGTGTGTGTGTGTGTGTGTGTGTGTGTGTGTGTGTGTGTGTGTGTGTGTGTGTGTGTGTGTGTGTGTGTGTGTGTGTGTGTGTGTGTGTGTGTGTGTGTGTGTGTGTGTGTGTGTGTGTGTGTGTGTGTGTGTGTGTGTGTGTGTGTGTGTGTGTGTGTGTGTGTGTGTGTGTGTGTGTGTGTGTGTGTGTGTGTGTGTGTGTGTGTGTGTGTGTGTGTGTGTGTGTGTGTGTGTGTGTGTGTGTGTGTGTGTGTGTGTGTGTGTGTGTGTGTGTGTGTGTGTGTGTGTGTGTGTGTGTGTGTGTGTGTGTGTGTGTGTGTGTGTGTGTGTGTGTGTGTGTGTGTGTGTGTGTGTGTGTGTGTGTGTGTGTGTGTGTGTGTGTGTGTGTGTGTGTGTGTGTGTGTGTGTGTGTGTGTGTGTGTGTGTGTGTGTGTGTGTGTGTGTGTGTGTGTGTGTGTGTGTGTGTGTGTGTGTGTGTGTGTGTGTGTGTGTGTGTGTGTGTGTGTGTGTGTGTGTGTGTGTGTGTGTGTGTGTGTGTGTGTGTGTGTGTGTGTGTGTGTGTGTGTGTGTGTGTGTGTGTGTGTGTGTGTGTGTGTGTGTGTGTGTGTGTGTGTGTGTGTGTGTGTGTGTGTGTGTGTGTGTGTGTGTGTGTGTGTGTGTGTGTGTGTGTGTGTGTGTGTGTGTGTGTGTGTGTGTGTGTGTGTGTGTGTGTGTGTGTGTGTGTGTGTGTGTGTGTGTGTGTGTGTGTGTGTGTGTGTGTGTGTGTGTGTGTGTGTGTGTGTGTGTGTGTGTGTGTGTGTGTGTGTGTGTGTGTGTGTGTGTGTGTGTGTGTGTGTGTGTGTGTGTGTGTGTGTGTGTGTGTGTGTGTGTGTGTGTGTGTGTGTGTGTGTGTGTGTGTGTGTGTGTGTGTGTGTGTGTGTGTGTGTGTGTGTGTGTGTGTGTGTGTGTGTGTGTGTGTGTGTGTGTGTGTGTGTGTGTGTGTGTGTGTGTGTGTGTGTGTGTGTGTGTGTGTGTGTGTGTGTGTGTGTGTGTGTGTGTGTGTGTGTGTGTGTGTGTGTGTGTGTGTGTGTGTGTTACACACACACACGTTACATACATTATTTACCTTTTTTAGTTTTTTTTATTTTATTTTATTTTTGTTTTCTTTTTCACCTTTATTTTTCAGTTTTTTTCCTTTTTTTAGTTTTTTTTTCTTTTTCAATTTTTAGTTTTTTTAGTTTTTTTATTAGTTTTTAGTTTTTTTTTCTTTTTAGTTTTTTTGTAGTTTTTACCTTTTACAGTTTTTTTTTAGTTTTTTTTTACTTTTTTAGTTTTTAGTTTTTTATCCTTTTTTAGTTTTTTTTTAGTTTTTTAGCTTTTTTAGTTTTTTAGTATTTTTTTTAGTTTTTTTTGTAGTTTTCATTTTTGTATTTATTCTTCTTCTTTTGTATTAATGCTAAAGCCAAGGTTCGAGCCTGGAACCTCTCTGACCTAGAACCTGGAACATAACGCTTTACCAACTGAGCTACTGTATTTGTATTTGTATCGGATTAACGACGCTTCTTGACTACTAAGGTCCCTGCGTCGGCCCTGTCATGCATTCCTGCAGCATGGTTCGATCTTTGGGTCCCGTATTACAACGCTAAGGTCAAACCCACTGTGACAACACAGGTAGTTATATAACTGAGCTACTTCAGCTTGAATACATTCGTTTTTGAATTGGTATGTGATGAAATAATTCAGACGTCATATGCAGACAGTGACGTCACTCGACAGACACACAGACAACTTATTTTTATATATATACTAGCTGTTGGGGTGGCGCTTCGCGCCACCCCAACACCTAGTTGGTGGGGGCGCTTCGTGCCCCCCCAAGCCCCCCCGCGCGCGTAAGTCGTTACGCGCCATATTAGTTACGCGCCATTGTAGTTGTGTCCCTATGTCCCACCTGTGAATATAGATAGATATATATATATATACTATCTGTTGGGGTGGCGCTTCGCGCCACCCCCAAGCCCCCCCGCGCGCGCAAGTCGTTACGCGCCATATTAGTTAAGCGTCATTGTAGTTGCGTCCCTGTGTCCCACCTGTGAATATAGATAGATATATATATATATTTTTAACTACGTAAAACTTGCGAATGTACAACATTCTTGGCTGTCCCATTGTCTGTGCATATAAATAGATTGTCAGGTTTACCGACTCTTGAACATGCAACATATAATTGTCCATGGGAAAAACAATCTGAGTTCAGATCTATACCTCATTATTCTTATGATTGCCCTTGAGCTTTGTTGATGGTGATTGCTAATCGAACATTCCCTGTGTCCCTGTCGTCATTTATATATCCCCCTGTGCCCCCCGGCGTCCCCGTTGTTGTTGTTTCCCTGTGTCCCGGTCGTCATTTGTGTCCCGGTGTCCCAGTTTGTAATTTCTCTTTGAGTGTCGCGGTCGTAATTTATATTCCCTGTGTTGCGGTGTCCCGGTCGTCATTTTTGTCTCGGTCGTCATTTGTGTTCCGGTGTCCCGGTCTGTAATTTCTCTTTGAGTGTCCTGGTTGTCATTTATATTCCCTGTGTCCCGGTCGTCATTTGTGTCCCGGTCTATATATACATTCGTTTTTGAATTGGTCTTTTTTTAGGTTTTAGTTTTTTACCTTTTTTTAGTTTTTTTTTCTTTTTTTTAGTTTTGTTTTTCTCCTTTATTTTTCATTTTTTTTCCGTTTTCATTCTATTTTCTTTTTTAGTTTTTTTTAGCTTTTTAGCTTTTTTAGTTTTTTATTAGTTTTTAGTTGTTTTTTTTCTTTTTAGTTTTTTTGTAGTTTTTACCTTTTTTTAGTTTTTAATTTTTTTTAATTATGTCCTGGTCATCATTTATACTCCCTGTGTCCCGGTCGTCATTTGTGTCCCGGTGCTTTGTTGATGGTGATTGCTAATCGAACATTCCTTGTGTCCCGGTCGTCATTTATATTCCCTTTGTGCCGGTGTCCCGGTCGTCATTTGTGTCCCGATGTCCCGGTCTGTAATTTCGTCAGTCGAAAACATGACGTCAGCCGACACAGAAACATGACGTCACCTGATCCACAGACAGACAACTTATTTTTATATATATAGAAGATAGATATATGTTTTTAACTACGTAAAACTTGCGAATATACAACATTCTTTGCTGTCCCATTGTCTGTGCATATAAATAGATTGTCAGGTTTACCGACTCTTGAACATGCAACATATAATGGTCCATGGGAAAACAATCCGTATTCAGATCTATACCTCACGATTCTAATGATTGCCCTTGAGCTTTGTTGATTGTGATTGCTAATCGACCATTCCCTGAGTCGCCATCATCATTTATATATCCCCCTGTGTACCCCGGCGTCCCCTTTGTAGTTATGTCCCTGTGTCCCGGTCGTCATTTATATTCCCTGTGTCCCGGTCGTCATTTGTGTCCCGGTGTCCCAGTCTGTGATTTCTCTTTGAGTGTCCCGGGCGTCATTTATATTTCTTGTGTCCCGGTGTCCCGGTCGTCATTTATATCCCCCTGTGCAGTTTTTTTATTTTTATTTATATTTTTTTAGTTTTCTTTTTCTCCTTGATTTTTCAGTTTTTTTCCTTTTTTTAGTTTTTTTTTTTTTTCTTTTTCAGTTCTTTTAGTTTTTACCTTTTTTAGTTTTTTTTAGTTTTTTAGATGAAATTTTTTTTTAGTTTTTTTCCTTTTTTTCTTTTTAGTTTTTTAGTGGTTTTTACCTTTTTTTTTAGCTTTTTCAGTTTTTTTTAGTTTTTTCTTTTTACTTTTTTTTTTAGTTTTTATCTTTTTTATTTTTTTTTTATTTTTATTTTTAATTTTATTAGTTTTCTTTTTCTCTTCTATTTTTCAGTTTTTTCCTTTTTTTTAAGTTTTTTTTTGTTTTTAGTTTTTTTAGTTTTTTAGTTTTTTTAGTTTTTTTAGTTTTTTAGCTTTTTTATTTTTTTTATTAGTTTTTAGTTTTTTTTGTAGTTTTTGCCTTTTTTTAGTTTTTTTTTCAGTTTTTTTTTTAGTTTTTAGTTTTTTACCTTTTTTAGCCTAACCAGGATTTGAACCTGGGACCTTCATTCTCCGTTCTGACACCCTCTCTCATCGAGTGACTACTCCAGCATGTTCATTTTGGTGTTTTAAATGGTATATTATTAACCAAATTAATGTGTTTTACACATTAATTTGGAAAAATTAAAAATGACAAAAATTAAAAATGATTTTGCAAAGCAAAAATGACGACAACTAGTCGTCTAAAACTAAAAATTAGTTTTTAGTTTTTTTAGTTTTTTAGTTTTTTTAGTTTTTTTAGTTTTTTAGCTTTTTTATTTTTTTTATTAGTTTTTAGTTTTTTTGTAGTTTTTGCCTTTTTTTAGTTTTTTCAGTTTTTTTTTTAGTTTTTAGTTTTTTATCTTTTTTAGCCTAACCAGGATTTGAACCTGGGACCTTCATTCTCCGTTCTGACACCCTACAATATATACAATTACAATATACTAAGCATCGTCAAAGCAAAAATGACGACAACTAATTTCATGACGTCAGCCGACACAGAAACATGACGTCACCTAGGCCACCCCAACACCTAGTTGGTGGGGGCGCTTCGCCCACCCCCCAAGCCCCCCCGCGCGCGTAAGTCGTTACGCGCCATATTAGTTACGCGCCATTGTAGTTGTGTCCCTATGTCCCACCTGTGAATATAGATAGATATATATATATGTGTTTTTAACTACGTAAAACATGCGAATATACAACATTCTTTGCTGTCCCATTGTCCCATTGTTTTTTCCTTTTTTTCTTTTTAGTTTTTTATTGGTTTTTACTTTTTTTTTAGTTTTTATCTTTTTTTATTTTTTTTATTTTTATTCTTAATTTTATTAGTTTTCTTTTTCTCTTCTATTTTTCAGTTTTTTCCATTTTTTAAGTTTTTTTTTTAGTTTTTAGTTTTTTTAGTTTTTTAGTTTTTTTAGTTTTTTTAGTTTTTTAGCTTCTTTATTTTTTTTATTAGTTTTTAGTTTTTTTGTAGTTTTTGCCTTTTTTTAGTTTTTTCAGTTTTTTTTTTAGTTTTTAGTTTTTTATCTTTTTTAGCCTAACCAGGATTTGAACCTGGGACCTTCATTCTCCGTTCTGACACCCTCTCTCATCGAGTGACTACTCCAGCATGTTCATTTTGGTGTTTTAAATGGTATATTATTAACCAAATTAATGTGTTTTACAATATACTAAGCATCGTCAAAGCAAAAATGACGACAACTAATTTCATGACGTCAGCCGACACAGAAACATGACGTCACCTGCGCCACCCCAACACCTAGTTGGTGGGGGCGCTTCGCCCACCCCCCAAGCCCCCCCGCGCGCGTAAGTCGTTACGCGCCATATTAGTTACGCGCCATTGTAGTTGTGTCCCTATGTCCCACCTGTGAATATAGATAGATATATATATATGTGTTTTTAACTACGTAAAACATGCGAATATACAACATTCTTTGCTGTCCCATTGTCTGTGCATATAAATAGATTGTCAGGTTACCGACTCTTGAACATGCAACATATAATGGTCCATGGGAAAACAATCGGTATTCAGATCTATACCTCACGATTCTAATGATTGCCCTTGAGCTTTGTTGATTGTGATTGATAATCGACCATTCCCTGAGTCGCCATCGTCATTTATATATCCCCCTGTGCACCCCGGCGTCCCCTTTGTAGTTATGTCCCTGTGTCCCGGTCGTCATTTATATTCCCTGTGTCCCGGTCGTCATTTGTGTCCCGGTGTCCCAGTCTGTGATTTCTCTTTGAGTGTCCCGGGCGTCATTTATATTCCTTGTGTCCCGGTGTCCCGGTCGTCATTTATATCCCCCTGTGCAGTTTTTTATTTTTATTTATATTTTTTTAGTTTTCTTTTTCTCCTTTATTTTTCAGTTTTTTTCCTTTTTTTAGTTTCTTTTTTTCTTTTTCAGTTCTTTTAGTTTTTACCTTTTTTAGTTTTTTTTAGTTTTTTAGATGAAATTTTTTTTTAGTTTTTTTCCTTTTTTTCTTTTTAGTTTTTAATTGGTTTTTACCTTTTTTTTAGCTTTTTCAGTTTTTTTTAGTTTTTTCTTTTTACTTTTTTTTTAGTTTTTTTCTTTTTTATTTTTTTTTTTTATTCTTAATTTTATTAGTTTTCTTTTTCTCTTCTATTTTTCAGTTTTTTCCTTTTTTTTAAGTTTTTTTTTAGTTTTTAGTTTTTTTAGTTTTTTAGTTTTTTTAGTTTTTTTAGTCTTTTAGATTTTTTTATTAGTTTTTAGTTTTTTTTGTAGTTTTTGCCTTTTTTTAGTTTTTTCAGTTATTTTTTTAGTTTTTAGTTTTTTACCTTTTTTAGCCTAACCAGGATTTGAACCTGGGACCTTCATTCTCCGTTCTGACACCCTCTCTCATCGAGTGACTACTCCAGCATGTTCATTTTGGTGTTTTAAATGGTATATTATTAACCAAATTAATGTGTTTTACAATATACTAAGCATCGTCAAAGCAAAAATGACGACAACTAATTTCATGACGTCAGCCGACACAGAAACATGACGTCACCTGATCCACAGATCCACAGACAGACAACTTATTTATATATATATAAGAAGATAGATATACTAGCTGTTGGGGTGGCGCTTCGCGCCCCCCCCCAAGCCCCCCCGCGCGCGTAAGTCGTTACGCGCCATATTAGTTACGCGCCATTGTAGTTGTGTCCCTGTGTCCCACCTGTGAATATAGATAGATTTATATATGTGTTTCAAACTACGTAAAAATTGCGAATATACAACATTCTTGGCTTTCCCATTGTCTGTCCATATACAAAGCCGTATGTACTAATAATGACGTCATATGCAAACGCTCTTTTTACAAACAAACAAACATGCATACACACAACTCGTTTTTATATAGATAGATAGATAGATAGATACAATACAAATTAACTACGTAAAACTTGTGAATATACAACAGTCTTCGCTGTCCCATTGTCTGTGCGTATAAATAGATTGTCAGGTTTACCGACCCTCAAAGATGCAACATACAATTTTACATTGGTAAAGCAATCTGTATTAAGATCTATACCGCATTTTTCTAGTGATTGCCCTTGAGCTTTGTTGATGGTGGTTGCAAATGCTAATCGAATTGGGAATTGCAATCTTTTAAATTGAAAAAGCAGATCCGTTGGAATCATGGGAATGCGAGGAATAAGAACAGCCTCACCCTCATAAGGCCCTGTCAAGATTGTGGCCTCTATTAGGTTTTCCATTGTTTTTTTTACGGCAAGTCGCGTGCCATTGCAAAGCTTTGGTGGGTTGATATTTCTTAAAAGTATTATTGGTACGCCTATTTTTAGTTGTAGCACGTGTGGTGGAAACCCTGAAGGATCTATGGAATTTAAAAATTCAGATGGATAATTAACCGCTTCATTTGGTTCCAAAATACAAATTAACTGCGTAAAACTTGCGAATATACAACATTCTTCGCTGTCCAATTGTCGCTGCATATAAATAGATTGTCAGGTTTACCGACCCTCGAACATGCAACGTACAATTGTCCATGGGAAAAACAATCAGTATTAAGATCTATACCACATTTTTCTAATGATTGACCTTGAGCTTTGTTAATGGTGATTGCAAATGCTAATCGAATTGGGAATTGCAATCTTTTAAATTGAAAAGGCAGATCCGTTGGAATCATGGGAATGCGAGGAATAAGAACAGCCTCACCCTCAAAAGGCCCTGTCAAGATTGTGGCCTCTATTAGGTTTTCCATTGTTTTTTTTACGGCAAGTCGAGTGCCATTGCAAAGCTTTGGTGGGTTTATATTTCTTAAAAGTATTATTGGTACGCCTATTTTTAGTTGTAGCACGTGTGGTGGAAACCCTGAAAGATCTATGGAATTTAAAAATTCATATAGATAATTAACCGCTTCATTTGGTTCCAAAACTGTGTCGACTGACTTGTAAAGGACTGCCTGGTCTCGAATCTTGGTCAAAACAATATTTTTGATTTCGTGGACGTCTATATTTTTGGGTGCGAGAATTGCTCTTTCACTTAGCCATTTATTATTTTTATAATTTTTTAGAATATTCGGAAATACTTTTTCAATCAATTCATTTTTGGACGTCACTAAATTACAGAAATCAGCAGGTAGTTGTATACGTCCTGAAATTGAGTCTACTGGGAGCTTTCCGTTTCCCATTGACAGCAATTGATCTGAAAATGTTTGACCAGAGTCATCGTTTTGCAATCGGACACGCATATTTGTAGTTAATTTTAATGTTTTTACGTGTGCCCATAAATTAGAATTTTTCAGGCAAGCATTCATTTCGTCTGCAGGAGTTGATCTAGGTATTATAGGTAATGTTTGCCTGAAATCTCCCGCAAGCAATATTAATGTGCTGCCAAAGGGTTTCGACTTCCCTCGCAAATCTTTCAAGAATTGATCCAGAGCCTCGAGCGATTTTTTTTGTGCCATTGTGCACTCATCCCAAATAATAAGTTTGCATTGCTGCAATACTTTACCCATCCCAGATGATTTGGAAATATTGCACGTGGGAGTTTCTGTAGAATGCAAGTGCAGAGGCAATTTCAAAGCGGAATGAGCAGTTCTTCCACCAGGTAGCAATGTTGCGGCTATTCCGGACGACGCAATTGCCAACGCTATATCATTTTTTGATCGAATTGATGCCAGAATCAGTTTTATCACAAACGTTTTACCAGTACCTCCTGGCGCATCCAAAAAGAAAATTTCTCCATCGTTGTTATCGACACAATGCATTATCGTATCATAAATGTCTTTTTGTTCCGACGTTAACTTGGAAATGTTATTTTGTACATACGACAATAGATCACTCATACTGTAACTTTGTTCACCATCCAATTCTACACATGTCGAAACAGCAGCGATACGGTTAGGTGAAGGGATTCCCAAATCCTGAAGAGGTTTGTTTGCCATACGTACGCACAAATCTTCTATAACAACTAAAGTGTAGTTATAAATTTCTGATGTAAAATCAAAAGTCATATCTGACGTCTCTAACTGTTTTCGATGGAGTATATCTTCAGACATTTTTTACTTATATTTTTCCCATAACTCTGTAGGAGCTGATGGAGAGCAAGTTGTTAAAATGATGCCAAACAATGCACGAATTTGACTTGGGGTTGACGTTTCGCACGCGTCATTGATGCAGTTATCCCAGTGTTGGTCATTCTCCAATAAATTCAGAGCTTGGCATGCACTACGGTAAGTGTCATGTATAGTACCATTTACAGTCCTCAAATACTCAAAGGATGTCGGACCGGGTACATTCACCAAAAGCAGGCGTAGAAAGAAGCATTCATGTTATGTT
>NW_027067169.1:0-15135 GCF_032884065.1 Artemia franciscana | reverse complement strand
ATTTGTGTCCCGGTCTGTAATTTCATCAGTTGACAAACATGACGTCAGTCGACAAACAATTTCATGACGCATACAGCTCAATCCTTACAATGACGTCAGTCGACACACCTGAAGTCACTCGACAGACACACAGACAACTTATTTTTATATATATAGATATATAGCTAGTGGGGGGGGGGGCTTGGGGGGGGGGGGGGCATCGCGCCCCCAAGCCCCCCGCGCGCGTAAGTCGTTACACGCCATATTAGTTACCTGCCATTGTAGTTGTCTTCCTGTGTCCCACCTGTGAATTGAGATAGATATAAATATATATATTTTTTGAACTACATAAAACTTGCGAATATACAACATTCTTCGCTGTCCAATTTAACTACGTAAAACTTAAGAATATACAACATTCTTCCATGTCCTATTGTTTGTGCATATAAATAGATTGTTAGGTTTACCTAACTCTTGAACATGCAACATAAAATTGTCCATGGGAAAAGCAATCTGTATTCAGATCTATACCTGATTATTCTAATGATTGCCCTTTAGCTTTGTTGATGCTGATTGCTAATCAAACATTCCCTGTGTCCCCGTCGTCATTTATATATCCCCCTGTGCCCCCTGGCACCCCCCTTGTAGTTGTGTCCCTGTGTCCTGGTCGTCATTTATATTCCCAGTATTCCGGTCGTCATTTGTGTCCCGGTGTCCCAGTCTGTACTTTGCTCTTTGAGTGTCGAGGTCGTCATTTATATTCCCTGTGTCCCAGCATCCCGGTCGTCATTTGTTTCCGGTGTCCCGGTCTGTAATTTCTCTTCGAACAATCCCTGTGTCCCGGTCGTCATTTATATATCTTCCCTGTACCCCCGTCGTCCCCTTTGTAGTTGTGTCACTGTGTCCCGGTCGTCATTTATATTCCCTGTGTCCCGGTGTCCCAGTCTGTAATTTCTCTTTGAGGTTCCCGGTCGTCATTTATATTCCCTGTATCCCCGTGTCCCAGTCGTCATTTTTGTCCCGGTCTGTAATTTCATCAGTTGGCAAACATGACGTCAGTCGACAAACAATTTCATGACGCATACAGCTCAATCCTCACAATGACGTCAGTCGACACACCTGAAGTCACTCGACAGACACACAGACAACTTATTTTTATATATATAGATATATAGCTGTTGGGGGGGGGCTTGGGGGGCATCGCGCCCCCAAGCCCCCCGCGCGCGAAAGTCGCTACACGCCATATTAGTTACCTGCCATTGTAGTTGTGTCCCTGTGTCCCACCTGTGAATTGAGGTAGATATAAATATATATATTTTTTGAACTACATAAAACTTGCGAATGTCGCTGTCCAATTTAACTACGTAAAACTTAAGAGTATACAACATTCTTCCATGTCCTATTGTTTGTGCATATTAATAGATTGTTAGGTTTACCTAACTCTTGAACATGCAACATAAAATTGTCCATGGGAAAAGCAATCCGTATTCAGATCTATACCTGATTATTCTAATGATTGCCCTTTAGCTTTGTTGATGCTGATTGCTAATCAAACATTCCCTGTGTCCCCGTCGTCATTTATATATCCCCCTGTGCCCCCTGGCACCCCCCTTGTAGTTGTGTCCCTGTGTCCTGGTCGTCATTTATATTCCCAGTATTCCGGTCGTCATTTGTGTCCCGGTGTCCCAGTCTGTACTTTCTCTTTGAGTGACAATCCCTGTGTCCCGGTCGTCATTTATAAATCTTCCCTGTACCCCCCGTCGTCCCCTTTGTAGTTGTGTCACTGTGTCCCGGTCGTCATTTATATTCCCTGTGTCCCGGTGTCCCAGTCTGTAATTTCTCTTTGAGGTTCCCGGTCGTCATTTTTATTCCCTGTATCCCCGTGTCCCGGTCGTCATTTGTGTCCCGTCTGTAATTTCATCAGTTGACAAACATGACGTCAGTCGACAAACAATTTCATGACGCATACAGCTCAATCCTTACAATGACGTTAGTCGACACACCTGAAGTCACTCGACAGACACACAGACAACTTATTTTTTATATATAGATATATAGCTGTTGGGGGGGGGGGGGGCTTGGGGGGGCATCGCGCCCCCAAGCCCCCCGCTCGCGTAAGTCGTTACACGCCATATTAGTTACCTGCCATTGTAGTTGTGTCCCTGTGTCCCACCTGTGAATTGAGATAGATATAAATATATATATTTTTTGAACTACATAAAACTTGCGAATATACAACATTCTTCGCTGTCCAATTTAACTACGTAAAACTTAAGAATATACAACATTCTTCCATGTCCTATTGTTTGTGCATATAAATAGATTGTTAGGTTTACCTAACTCTTGAACATGCAACATAAAATTGTCCATGGGAAAAGCAATCCGTATTCAGATCTATACCTGATTATTCTAATGATTGCCCCTTTAGCTTTGTTGATGCTGATTGCTAATCAAACATTCCCTGTGTCCCCGTCGTCATTTATATACCCCCCTGTGCCCCCTGGCACCCCCTTGTAGTTGTGTCCCTGTGTCCTGGTCGTCATTTATATTCCCAGTATTCCGGTCGTCATTTTTGTCCCGGTGTCCCAGTCTGTACCTTCTCTTTGAGTGTCGAGGTCGTCATTTATATTCCCTGTGTCCCAGCATTCCGGTCGTCATTTGTTTCCCGGTGTCCCGGTCTGTAATTTCTCGTCGAACAATCCCTGTATCCCGGTCGTCATTTATATATCTTCCCTGTACCCCCGTCGTCCCCTTTGTAGTTTTGTCACTGTGTCCCGGTCGTCATTTATATTCCCTGTGTCCCGGTGTCCCAGTCTGTAATTTCTCTTTGAGGTTCCCGGTCGTCATTTATATTCCGTGTATCCCCGTGTCCCGGTCGTCATTTGTGTCCCGGTCTGTAATTTCATCAGTTGACAAACATGACGTCAGTCGACAAACAATTTCATGACGCATACAGCTCAATCCTTACAATGACGTCAGTCGACACACCTGAAGTCACTCGACAGACACACAGACAACTTATTTTTATATATATAGATATATAGCTGTTTGGGGGGGGGCTTGGGTGGCATCGCGCCCCCAAGCCCCCCGCGCGCGTAAGTCGTTACACGCCATATTAGTTACCTGCCATTGTAGTTGTGTCCCTGTGTCCCACCTGTGAATTGAGATAGATATAAATATATATATTTTTTGAACTACATAAAACTTGCGAATATACAACATTCTTCGCTGTCCAATTTAACTACGTAAAACTTAAGAATATACAACATTCTTCCATGTCCTATTGTTTGTGCATATAAATAGATTGTTAGGTTTACCTAACTCTTGAACATGCAACATAAAATTGTCCATGGGAAAAGCAATCCGTATTTAGATCTATACCTGATTATTCTAATGATTGCCCTTTAGCTTTGTTGATGCTGATTGCTAATCGAAACATTCCCTGTGTCCCCGTCGTCATTTATATATCCCCCTGTGCCCCCTGGCACCCCCCTTGTAGTTGTGTCCCTGTGTCCTGGTCGTCATTTATATTCCCAGTATTCTGGTCGTCATTTGTGTCCCGGTGTCCCAGTCTGTACTTTCTCTTTGAGTGTCGAGGTCGTCATTTATATTCCCTGTGTCCCAGCATCCCGGTCGTCATTTGTTTCCCGGTGTCCCGGTCTGTAATTTCTCTTCGAACAATCCCTGTGTCCCGGTCGTCATTTATATATCTTCCCTGTACCCCCCGTCGTCCCCTTTGTAGTTGTGTCACTGTGTCCCGGTTGTCATTTATATTCCCTGTGTCCCGGAGTCCCAGTCTGTAATTTCTCTTTGAGGTTCCCGGTCGTCATTTATATTCCCTTTATCCCCGTGTCCCGGCCGTCATTTGTGTCCCGGTCTGTAATTTCATCAGTTGACAAACATGACGTCAGTCGACAAACAATTTCATGACGCATACAGCTCAATCCTTACAATGACGTCAGTCGACACACCTGAAGTCACTCGACAGACACACAGACAACTTATTTTTATATATATAGATATATAGCTGTTGGGGGGCTTGGGGGGCATCGTGCCCCCAATCCCCCCACACGAGTAAGTCGTTACACGCCATATTAGTTACCTGCCATTGTAGTTGTGTCCCTGTGTCCCACCTGTGAATTGAGATAGATATAAATATATATATTTTTTGAACTACATAAAACTTGCGAATATACAACATTCTTCGCTGTCCAATTTAACTACGTAAAACTTAAGAATATACAACATTCTTCCATGTCCTATTGTTTGTGCATATAAATAGATTGTTAGGTTTACCTAACTCTTGAACATGCAACATAAAATTGTCCATGGGAAAAGCAATCCGTATTTAGATCTATTTACCTGATTATTCTAATGATTGCCCTTTAGCTTTGTTGATGCTAAGTACAGACTGGGACACCGGGACACAAATGACGACCGGAATACTGGGAATATAAATGACGACCAGGACACAGGGACACAACTACAAGGGGGGTGCCAGGGGGCACAGGGGGATATATAAATGACGACGGGGACACAGGGAATGTTTGATTAGCAGTTTAAATTTTTATTTAATCTCGTACAAGAAAAAAGTGAATGCCATGGATATTCTGTGGTAGCCACAATACTTGGCTGGGGTAGAGAATTTAATGTGGCGAAACCCTATAGGAAAGTGTATTCTCTTGATGAACCCTTGTTTTGGGTTGTTGCCTCTGAATTATTTGTCTTTATTGTTTCTATTGTTTGGTAAATGACGACTTATACTTATTGACGACATGACTGGCCTGTCCATGGATTATTCTTTATGGTTGATTGTGTATGGCTATGCTGTTTGACCTATGTGATTGTATGGATGAGTAGGGTTAAGGCCGCCTTCAAGTGCTGGTCTATATTAGTCACTAATTCAGGAAAACAGTTTTGTTTTTTCCTTCTGTCTCTTTCATTTTTTTTTTTTTGTGCTGTTGCATTGGTGATTTCTCTTTTCATGATATATATATATATATATATATATATATATATATATATATATATATATATATATATATATATATATATATATATATATATATATATATATACTTGTTTTTAACTACCTAATACTTGCGAATATACAACATTCTTTGCTGTCCCATTGTCTGTGCATATAAGAAGATTGTCAGGTTTACCGACTCTGAACAAGCAACATATAATTGTCCGAGGGGAAAACAATCCGTATTCAGATCTATACCGCATTTTTCTAATGATTGCCCTTGAGCTTTTTTGATGGTGATTGCTAATCAAAAATTCCCTGTGTCCCAGTCGTAATTTATATATCCCCCTGTGCCCCCCAGCACCCCCCTGGTAGTTGTGTCCCTGTGTCCTGGTCGTCATTTATATTCCCAGTATTTCGGTCGTCATTTGTGTCCCGGTGTCCCAGTCTGTACTTTCTCTTTGAGTGTCGAGGTCGTCATTTATATTCCACTGTGTCCCGGTGTCCCGGTCATCATTTTCGTCCCGGTTGTCATTTGTGTCCCGATGTCCCGGTCTTTAATTTCGTCAGTCGACAAACATGACGTCAGTCGACACATAAACATGACGTCACTCGACGGACACAAAGACAACTTATTTTTATATATATCTATACTAGCTGTTGGGGTGGCGCTTCGTGCCACTCCAACACCTAGTTGGTGGGGGTGATTCGCGCCCCCTAAGCCCTCCCGCGCGCGTAAGTGGTAACGCGCCATTGTAGTTGTGTCCCTGTGTTCCACCTGTTAATATAAAAATATACATATATATATATATATGTATATATATATATACATATATATATAAATATATATATATATATATATATATATATATATATATATATATATATATATATATATATATATATATATATATATATATATATATATCTTTACCATGTGGCTATTTTTTAAAAAAATCCGCTCAATTAGAAACACAATTCAAAATAAATGGCACTGCGACAACATTTCTCGAACCTCCGAAATTAGTTGAAAATTCTTTAAGTATTTCTAGATAATTCTTTTGATATTTATTTAAAAGTTCGTTATAATAAAAACTAAATTTTTTAAATTGCCAAGTTAATTTATTTACAGAAAAAACCTCTTGATATCAATTTTTGGCTTAAGATTTTACATCTATCTTTAAAATCAATATAATTACTACAAATCCTTGCATAACGATGTAACTGTGAGAAAAACGCTGAATATGCGATATTTGAGTGTATATTACTTTCAGGGAATGGGAAACTAATCACTTCAAAATCAATATCATCCGTTTTATTATACATTTTAAAACTTATTTATTATTATCACAAATATTAATATTTAAATCTAAGAAATGATCTTCATGACCAGCGCCATGACTAGGCTCAAGAATAAGCTCTGATGGATATATATTTTTAGAAATATTAATGAAATCCTTATTAAGACCAAAATATCATCCAAATATCTTTTATTATTTGACAAAGCATGTTTTAAATTAATTGGATTATTCTTATCCACCATATATTTATATTGTAGTTGACTTAAAAACAAGTCAGCTAAAAATGGGCTGGCATTCCCCCCCATGGGAATTCCCACAATTTGCTTGTACAATTTGCTTAGTCGACACACAAATTGTACATTTGTGTGTCGACAGACGTCATGTTTGTCGACTGACGAAATTAAAGACCGGGACATCGGGACACAAATGACAACCGGGACGAAAATGATGACCGGGAGACAGGGACACAGGGAATATAAATGACGACCTCGACACTCAAAGAGAAAGTACAGACTGGGACACCGGGACACAAATGACGACCGGAATACTGGGAATATAAATGACGACCAGGACACAGGGACACAACTACAAGGGGGGTGCTGGGGGGCACAGGGGGATATATAAATGACGACGGGGACTGAGGGAATGTTTGATTAGCAATCAGCATCAACAAAGCTAAAGGGCAATCATTAGAATAATCAGGTATAGATCTCAATACGGATTGCTTTTCCCATGGACAATTTTATGTTGCATGTTCAAGAGTCGGTAAACCTAACAATCTATTTATATGCACAAACAATGGGACATAGAAGAATGTCGTATATTCGAAAGTTTTACGTAGTTAAATTGGACAGCGAAGAATGTTGTATATTCGCAAGTTTTATGTAGTTAAAAATATATATATTTATATCTATCTCAATTCAGAGGTGGGACAAAGGGACACAACTACAATGGCAGGTAACTAATATGGCGTGTAACGACTTACGAGGGCGGGGGGCTTGGGGGGTGCGAACACCCCCCCCCCCGAGACCCCTCAACAGCTATATATCTATATATATATAAATAATTTGTCTGTGTGTCTGTCGAGTGACGTCAGGTTTGTCGACTGACGTCATTGTAAGGATTGAGCTGTATGCGTCATGAAATTGTTTGTCGACTGACGTCATGTTTGTCAATTGATGAAATTACAGACCGGGACACAAATGACGACCGGGACACCGGGATGAAGGGAATATAAATGACGACCGAGAACCTCAAAGAGAAATTACAGACTGGGACACCGGGACACAGGGAATATAAATGACGACCGGGACACAGTGACACAACTGCAAAGGGGGAGGACGGGGGGCACAGGGAAGATATATAAATGACGACCGGGACACAGGGATTGTTCGAAGAGAAATTACAGACCGGGACACCGGGACACAAATGACGACCATAAAATAGTCTAATGCAATCATAAAAAATAGTCTAATATCTTCATTTTTTCAACATACGTAGCTATTACCCTCGAAAACTAAAACTTTTGACATAGGAAAAGAGCCTTTAATCACATTCTTTACCATTTGCAATCATAAAATTGTCTAATATCTTCATTTTTTCAACATACGTAGCTATTACCCTCGAAAACTAAAACTTTTGAAATAGGATAAGAGCCTTTAATCACATTCTTTACCATTTGCAATCATAAAATAGTCTAATATCTTCATTTTTTCAACATACGTAGCTATTACCCTCGAAAACTAAAACTTTTGAAATAGGAAAAGAGCCTTAAATCACATTCTTTACCATGTGCAATCATAAAATTGTCTAATATTTTCATTTTTTCCACAGACCTAGCTATTACCCTCGAAAACTAAAACTTTTGAAATAGCAAAAGAGCCTTTAGTCACATTCTTTACCATTTGCAATCATAAAATAGTCTAATATCTTTATTTTTTCAACATGCGTAGCTATTACCCTCGAAAACTAAAACTTTTGAAAGAGGAAAAGAGCCTTTAATCACATTCTTTACCATTTGCAATCACAAAATAGTCTAATATCTTCATTTTTTCCACAGACAAAGCTATTACCCTCAAAAACTAAAACTTTTGAAATAGGGAAAGAGCCTTTAATCACATTCTTTACCATTTGCAATCATAAAATAGTCTAATATCTTCATTTTTTCAACATACGTAGCTATTACCCTCGAAAACTAAAACTTTTGACATAGGAAAAGAGCTTTTATCACATTCTTTACCATTTGCAATCATAAAATAGTCTAATATCTTCATTTTTTCAACATACGTAGCTATTACCCTCGAAAACTAAAAGTTTTGAAATAGGAAAAGAGCATTTAATCACATTCTTTACCATTTGCAATCATAAAATAGTCTAATATCTTCATTTTTTCAACATACGTAGCTATTACCCTCGAAAACTAAAACTTTTGAAACAGGAAAAGAGCCTTTAATCACATTCTTTACCATGTGCAATCATAAAATAGTCTAATATCTTCATTTTTTCCACAGACCTAGCTATTACCCTCGAAAACTAAAACTTTTGAAATAGGAAAAGAGCCTTTAATCACACTCTTTACCATTTGCAATCATAAAATAGTCTAATATCTTCATTTTTTCAACATACGTAGCTATTACCCTCGAAAACTAAAACTTTTGACATAGGAAAAGAGCCTTTAATCACATTCTTTACCATTTGCAATCATAAAATAGTCTAATATCTTCATTTTTTCCACAGACCTAGCTATTACCCTCGAAAACTAAAACTTTTGAAATAGGAAAAGAGCCTTTAATCACACTCTTTACCATTTGCAATCATAGAATAGTCTAATATCTTCATTTTTTCCACAGACAAAGCTATTACCCTCGAAAACTAAAACTTTTGACATAGGAAAAGAGCCTTTAATCACATTCTTTACCATTTGCAATCATAAAATAGTCTAATATCTTCATTTTTTCAACATACGTAACTATTACCCACGAAAACTAAAACTTTTGGAATAGGAAAAGAGCCTTTAATCACATTCTTTACCATTTGCAATCTTAAAATAGTCTAATATCTTCATTTTTCAAAATAAGTAGCTATTACCCTCGAAAACTAAAACTTTTGAAATAAGAAAAGAGCCTTTAATCACATTCTTTACCATTTGCAATCATAAAATTGTCTAATATCTTCATTTTTTCAACATACGTAGCTATTACCCTCGAAAACTAAAGCTTTTGAAATAGGAAAAGAGCCTTTAATCACATTCTTTACCATGTACAATCATAAAATAGTCTAATATCTCCATTTTTCCACAGACCTAGCTACTACCCTCGAAAACTAAAACTTTTGAAATAGGAAAAGAGCCTTTAATCACATTCTTCACCATTTGTAATCATAAAATAGTCTAATATCTTCTTTTTTTCAACATACGTAGCTATTTTCCTCGAAAACTAAAACTTTTGAAATAGGAAAAGAGCCTTTAATCACATTCTTTACAATTTGCAATCATAGAATAGTCTAATATCTTCATTTTTTCCATAGAAAAAGCTATTACCCTCGAAAACTAAAACTTTTGACATAGGAAAAGAGCCTTTAATCACATTCTTTACCATTTGCAATCTTAAAATAGTCTAATATCTTCATTTTTTCAAAATAAGTAGCTATTACCCTCGAAAACTAAAACTTTTAAAATAAGAAAAGAGCCTTTAATCACATTCTTTACCATTCGCAATCATAAAATTGTCTAATATCTTCATTTTTTCAACATACGTAGCTATTACCCTCGAAAACTAAAACTTTTGAAATAGGAAAAGAGCCTTTAATCACATTCTTTACCATGTGCAATCCTAAAATAGTCTAATATCTTCATTTTTTCAACATACGTAGCTATTACCCTCGAAAACTAAAACTTTTGAAAGAAGAAAAGAACCTTTAATCACATTCATTACTATTTACAATCATAAAATAGTCTAATATATTCATATTTTCCACAGACAAAGCTATTACCCTCGAAAACTAAAACTTTTGAAATAGGAAAAGAGCCTTTAATCACATTCTTTACCATTTGCAATCATAAAATAGTCTAATATCTTCATTTTTTCAACATACGTAGCTATTACCCTCGAAAAATAAAACTTTTGAAATAGTAAAAGAGCCTTTAATCACATTCTTTACCATTTGCAATCATAAAATAGTCTAATATCTTCATTTTTTCCACAGACAAAGCTATTACCCTCGAAAACTAAAATTTTTGAAATAGGAAAAGAGCCTCTGAAAGAGCCTTGTTGAAAAAATGAAGATATTAGACTATTTTATGATTGCAAATGGTAAAGAATGTGATTAAAGGCTCTTTTCCTATTTCAAAAGTTTTAGTTTTCGGGGGTAATAGCTACGTATGTTGAAAAAATGAAGATATTAGATTATTTTATGATTGCAAATGGTAAAGAATGTGATTAAAGGCTCTTTTCCTATGTCAAAAGTTTTAGTTTTCGAGGGTAATAGCTACGTATGTTGAAAAAATGAGGATATTAGACTATTTTATGATTGCAAATGGTAAAGAATGTGATTTAAGGCTCTTTTCCTATTTCAAAAGTTTTAGTTTCGAGGGTAATAGCTACGTATGTTGAAAAAAATGAAGATATTAGACTATTTTATGATTGCACATGGTAAAGATTGTGATTAAAGGCTCTTTTCCTATTTCAAAAGTTTTAGTTTTCGAGGGTAATAGCTACGTATGTTGAAAAAAAGTTTCAAACTTACTTTTGAAACTTTTGAAATATTGCACTCTTTTCCTATTTCAAAACTTTTCGTTTTCGAGGGTAATAGCTTTGTCCTTTGGAAAAATGAAGATATTAGACTATTATATGATTGCAAATGGTAAAGAATGTGATTAAAGGCTCTTTTCCTATTTCAAAAGTTTAATTTTCTGCGGTAAGAGCTAAGTATGTTGAAAAAATGAAGATATTAGACTGTTTTATGATTGCAAATGGTAAAGAATGTGATTAAAGGCTCTTTTCCTATTTTAAAAGTTTTAGTTTTCGAGGGTAAGAGCTTTGTCTATGGAAAAAATGAAGATATTAGACAATTTTATGATTGCACAAGGTAAAGAATGTGATTAAAGGCTCTTTTCCTATTTCAAAAGTTTTAGTTTTCGAGGGTAATAGCTACGTATGATGAAAAAATGAAGATATTAGACTATTTTATGATTGCAAATGGTAAAGAATGTGATTAAAGGCTCTTTTCCTATGTAAAAAGTTTTAATTTTCGAGGGTAATAGCTTTGTCTGTGGAAAAAAATGAAGATATTAGACAATTTTATGATTGCACATGGTAAAGAATGTGATTAAAGGCTCTTTTCCTCTTTCAAAAGTTTTAGTTATCGAGGGTAATAGCTTTGTCTGTGGAAAAAATGAAGATATTAGACAATTTTATGATTGCACATGGTAAAGAATGTGATTAAAGGCTCTTTTCCTATTTCAAAAGTTTTAGTTTACGAGGGTAATAGCTACGTATGTTGAAAAAATAAAGATATTAGACTATTTTATGATTACAAATGGTAAAGTATGTGATTAAAGGCTCTTTTCCTATGTCAAAAGTTTTAGTTTTCGAGGGTAATAGCTACGTATGTTGAAAAAATGAAGATATTAGACTATTTTATGATTGCAAATGGTAAAGAATGTGATTAAAGGCTGTTTTCCTATTTAAAAAGTTTTAGTTTTCGAGGGTAATAGCTACGTATGTTGAAAAAATGAAGATATTAGACTATTTTATGATTGCAAATGGTAAAGAATGTGATTAAAGGCTCTTTTCCTATGTCAAAAGTTTTAGTTTTCGAGGGTAATAGCTACGTATGTTGAAAAAATGAAGATACTAGACAATTTTATGATTGCAAATGGTAAAGAATGTGATTAAAGGTCTTTTCCTATTTCAAAAGTTTTAGTTTTCGAGGGTAATAGCTATGTCTGTGGAAAAAATGAAGATTTTAGACTATTTTATGATTGCACATGGTAAAGAATGTGATTAAAGGCTCTTTTCCCATGTCAAAAGTTTTAGTTTTCGAGGGTAATAGCTAAGTATGTTGAAAAAATTAAAATATTACACTATTTTATGATTGCACATGGTAAAGAATGTGATTAAAGGCTCATTTCCTATTTCAAAAGTTTTAGTTTTCGAGGGTAATAGCTACGTATGTTGAAAAAATGAAGATATTAGACTATTTTATGATTGCAAATGGTAAAGAATGTGATTAAAGGCTCTTTTCCTATTTCAAGTCAAATCGAGTCAAAACGTAATTTTATCCAGCAATTACAGGCAAGTGCCTGTAATTGCCATTCTTTACCATGTAATTGACATTCTTTACCATGTGCAATCATAAAATAGTCTAATATCTTCATTTTTTCAACATACGTAGCTATTACCCTCGAAAACTAAAACTTTTGAAATAGGAAAAGAGCCTTTAATCACATTCTTTACCATTTGCAATCATAAAATAGTCTAATATCTTCATTTTTTCAACATACGTAGCTATTACCCTCGAAAACTAAAACTTTTGAAATAGGAAAAGAGCCTTTAATCACATTCTTTACCATTTGCAATCATAAAATAGTCTAATATCTTAATTTTTTCAACATACGTAGCTATTACCCTCGAAAACTAAAACTTTTGACATAGGAAAAGAGCCTTTAATCACATACTTTACCATTTGTAATCATAAAATAGTCTAATATCTTCATTTTTTCAACATACGTAGTTATTACGCTCGAAAACTAAAACTTTTGAAATAGGAAAAGAGCCTTTAATCACATTCTTTACCATTTTCAATCATAAAATTGTCTAGTATCTTCATTTTTTCCACAGACAAGGCTCTTGCCCCCGAAAACTAAAACTTTTGAATTAGGAAAAGAGCTTTTAATCACATTCTTTACCATTTGCAATCATAAAATAGTCTAATATCTTCATTGTTTCCACAGACATAGCTATTACACTCGAAAACTAAAACTTTTGACATAGGAAAAGAGCCTTTAAACACATTCTTTACCATGTGCAATCATAAAATAGTCTAATATCTTCATTTTTTCAACATACGTAGCTATTACCCTCGAAAACTAAAACTTTTGACATAGGAAAAGAGCCTTTAAGCACATTCTTTAATCATAAAATAGTCTAATCTTCATTTTTTCAACATACGTAGCTATTACCCTCGAAAACTAAAACTTTTGACTTAGGAAAAGAGCCTTTAATCACATTCTTTACCATTTGCAATCGTAAAATAGTCTAATATCAACATTTTTTCCACAGACATAGCTATTACCCTCGAAAACTAAAACTTTTTACATAGGAAAAGAGCCTTTAATCACATTTTTTACCATTTGCAATCATAAAATAGTCTTATATCTTCATTTTTTTAACATACGTAGCTATTACCCTCGAAAACTAAAACTTTTGAAATAGGAAAAGAGCCTTTAATCACATTCTTTACCATGTGCAATCATAAAATTGTCTAATATCTTCGTTTTTTCCACAGACAAAGCTCTTACTCCTGAAAACTAAAACTTTTGAAATAGGAAAAGAGCCTTTAATCACATTCTTTACCATTTGCAATCATAAAATAGTCTAATATCTTCATTTTTTCCATAGACATAGTTATTACTCTCGAAAACTAAAACTTTTGACATAGGAAAAGAGCCTTTAAGCACATTCTTTACCGTGTGCAATCATAAAATAGTGTAATATCTTCATTTTTTCCACAGACTTGGCTATTACCCTCGAAAACTAAAACTTTTGACATAGGAAAAGAGCCTTTAAGCACATTCTTTAATTATAAAATAGTCTAATATCTTCATTTTTTCAACATACGTAGCTCTTACCCTCGAAAACTAAAACTTTTGAAATAGGAAAAGAGCCTTTAATCACATTCTTTACCATTTGCAATCATAAAATAGTCTAATATCTTAATTTTTTCAACATACGTAGTTATTACCCTCGAAAATTAAAACTTTTGAAACAGGAAAAGAGCCTTTAATCACATTTTTTACCATTTGCAATCATAAAATAGTCTAATATCTTCATTTTTTCAACATAAGTAGCTATTACCCTCGAAAACTAAAACTTTTGAAATAGGAAAAGAGCCTTTAATCACATTCTTTACCATTTGGAATCATAAAATAGTCTAATATCTTCATTTTTCAACAAACGTAGCTATTAACCTCGAAAACTAATACTTTTGAAATAGGAAAAGAGCCTTTAATCACATTCTTTACCATGTTCAATCTTAAAATAGTCTAATATCTTCATTTTTTCAACATACGTAGCTATTACCCTCGAAAACTAAAACTTTTGACATAGGAAAAGAGCTTTTAATCACATTCTTTACCATTTGCAATCATAAAATAGTCTAATATCTTCATTTTTTCAACATACGTAGCTATTACCCTCGAAAACTAGAACTTTTGAAATAGGAAAAGAGCCTTTAATCACATTCTTTACCATTTGCAATCATAAAATAGTCTAATATCAGGAACCACATCAAATAAAAAAAAAACTTAATCAGTTGATCCAATCTATTGTATTTTGGGAATTATTGGGGACCCAACTTGACAAGGAATTTCTTATCAGGAGTTGTCTACTTTCAAAATTGTGTTCACAAACTAGTGCACACTATACACAGTTGACGGGTCTTGCAAAGTGTACCTTATGTGTTACAAAGAAATATGGTGTCGTAAACAAAAGGTCTTTATCCTTTTCGCCACTGTAACATGAGTTGATTCCAAAATATAGAAATTTCGCAGATTATTAATAATGATGTTTCTTGACAGTAATTATAGTAATAAACTTGACTTGCAATAGAGATTTCATGAATTAATAAAATTTAATATAAAGTATATCTAATAACACATGAGGAAAT
>NW_027067168.1:0-15142 GCF_032884065.1 Artemia franciscana | reverse complement strand
ATCCGGAATTCCAGATGGAAACTGCATTGTGAATCTAAGGTATTTCCTTGCTGAAGTAATTTCAGCATTCAGAAACAAAATCAGTTGCGATCACGGAAAATTGATTATAAAGCAATTAGAAAAGAAAGGCCTGAAAACTGAACTGAAAGTTAAGTGTAATAAGTGTAACTGGGAAAAGAGGATTAAAGGTGAACCAGAATGTCCAGCAACAAGCGTAAAAGAATATCTTTCAAGTTTTACGGACCAGACACAGGTTGCTTTTTCCGAAAAAAAATCAAATCTTAAAGGATGCTTGAATTCGAAGGCTGTTTGGGGAGCCATGGGTAGTGGAGGAGGGTATTCTACACTGTGTGAATTCTTCGGGGTGCTTGGAGTGAAACCAATGTCACGAATAGTTTATTCCCGTATTGAAAGGCAGCTTGGTAATGCTTGGATGAATAGTTTATCGGAAATTTTGCTAGAAAATGGACGAGAGGCCTTAAAATCAGCCATTCATGATGATAGGTATAAGGAGGACTCATACTGGACAAAAGTGATATGTGATGGAGGCTGGAATAAGCGTAGCAAAGGACACGATTATTCGGCCAAAGGATGTGTTGCAGTTATCATAGATGCATTTACGAAAAAACTGTTATATGTTGGCATAAAAAATAAATACTGTTATATATGTTTTTCTTCTGCAAACGGCAAAGTAATTCCCAAAGATCATTTCTGCTTTCTGAATTATAACGGAAATTCAAGGAGCATGGAAACAGATATTCTAGTTGAAGGCTTTCGTTCCAGTGAGGAGATGCACGGATTACAGTTTTTAGAGTTTATCGGTGACGGTGATTCCAGTGTTTTTTATAAGCTAAAACAAAGTGTTTCCTACGGTTCCAACATACGGAAACATGAATGTGCAAATCACGTCACAAAAAACTATACAGCCCATCTATATAATTTGTGCAAAAATAAAAAAGGTTTGTACACAAAATGTCTTCCCCGAGGAATTATCCAGCAACTGACAAAAAATTTAAGGGGTGCGATAAAAATAAATTCTGAAAATAATGGAACAGCAGAAGAATTGAAAATCTTGTTAAAAAGAGGTCCGTACCATGTTTTCGGAAACCACACAAAATGTGATTCTGGATGTCCTAAGATTGCTGAATTGACCGTGAATAGTAAAATAGAAGATCGGTGGAATAATTTTCCCCTGCACGTGTTTGAAGATGTTATGACAGAGGTCGATATTGTGTGTCGAAAAGCAGAGCAGCTTCGAAATGACGCAACTACAAACTTAGCTGAAAGCTACATGTCAGTTGTTGCTAAATTCATCGGAGGAAAGCAAATAAGCCGGTCTAAACGAGGTTCATATCATGCAAGAGTTCATGGAGCAAGTCTTGCTTATAATTCAGGTCCAAAATGGCATCAATTAGCTTGGAAAAATATTTTTGGGCTTAGTCCTTCTAGCGTAACAAAAAAATATTGTAATAAAACGGCTAAACTCCGTGTAATATCTAAACGTAATTTGACCAGTTATTATAGTGCTCTTGGAGGAAAACACGTTGTTAAGTTAAAAAATAGAAACTATAACTTTGGTAATCGTGACTATGGACCAAATTGCAATAAGCCAGACATGACTTCTGATGAAATGAATTTGGCCATACAAAAATATACTGACGAGAATTTAAAATTGGATTTTGCCAGTATAAGCTGTTTGTTCAACAGTACCAAGGGCCAATCCAAAAATGACACTTGGGTTGAAGAAAGATCTAAGAGAATAACTAGTAGTTACTTCCCCAGAATTGCAACCAGAAAAAACAGCACCAGAGTTGCCCCAATTGTTAAGCAAATTCGAAACTTGGGACCTAGATTCTGCTCTGCCCTAATGAAAAAGGGCTTAGATTTAGAAGTAGTGGCACTAGAAGCATATGAAAACAAATTCAACTTAAAAGTCGTAAAGGGAGATCAAATAGGACTCAGTGTGCATCCACAGTATCAGTATCTTGCTGCATCTGTAGATGGGCTGCTCCCTAATGGCACACCTATAGAGATAAAAACGGTGCATAATATACCAGAGTTCAAAACCATTTATGATGTGGCCCAGTCAAAAAATTTAGTTAAAGCATTTTTTCTTGAATTATCCAGTGAAGGTCTTCAGCTAAAAAAAAATCACAGGTATTTCGCCCAGATACAAGGCCAACTCGAGATACTGGATAAAATGGTATGCCACTTAATAGTTTATAACTCTATTGAGGATTGGGAAATAATTACAGTTCACCGATCGAAAGACTACTGGGAAAAAATATTTCCGAAGCTTGAAGCCTTCTGGAATGAATCCTTACTTCCTGAAATTTTAGACTCAAGGGTTGCAAGGAATATGGAAATCAGAGAACCTGTGTCTGTAAAATGTACAACAGCCCACCAACCGAAGGACTCAAGCTTGTCTCAAGAAATAAAAAGAGGAAAAAAAAGAAGGTTGAGTCGAGTTGAAGTGAACAGCAAGAAAAAAACGCACAGAAGGGATCGGGGGAGAACAGTGAATTTACCAGGAACTCAATGCATGAAAACAGTGATTTTGAAGAAATAATTTGGTCTGATTTGGAATAGATAAATCTTCGTGTTTGATAAAAAAAAATGTGTTAAAAAATATTGGCAAGGAAAATTATTTTTTCCTCCATAAATTTCTGTCTCATTCTTCGTCAATGTCCAAAAATAATGAAGTTTCTTATCTGGTCTGAAGTATATTAAATACATTTAATACAAACAATTTTAGTTTTTTTCTTATAAATTTCTTGTATGTTACTTGGGCTTAGTATTTGTGATTTTTATAGTTTTTCCTACAATTATTACGTTTTCTGTACAATTCGTTCATTTTTGGTATTTAATTAAAGCGTCTTTAAGTTTCTTTCCGAAATCTTGTGCATCTCGCCCTAACACAAAATAACGTTAATGCCCTAATCTTATTACAAGGAAAATAGCTTTCATCTTATTAATTCCAAAATACTGACAAAAAAAAACCACTATAAAAATCAAGGTGACTGGAAAGATATTGAAAATGAACTGAATGTGTAATGTATAATTATTTAGTGTTTAATATACTAATTACAGGAAACATCAACAATTAAGGTTTACAGATTCTATTTAGCGACAATTTTTTATTTTGGTTTACGGTTAGAACGGAACTCTAGTCGAACTCCTATGGGCAGTAATTTGTGTCCTTTTTGGTTTAACTTTAGCACTCATTTTAATTTTTAATCGTTTAGGATTTAATTATTTGTATATAGCAGTACCCATTTCTTTTATGTTTGGTATAATTATTTATTTTTATTTCTCTTCATTTTCAGTCAATTATGCATAGACAGTAATGTTTGACCGTTTCACATTTAGATCATTGAAGGATTTTATTTTCTGTCCGTCTGTTTCAAATGGCTCTTTAATTTTCAATTACTTAACTCACTAGCCTAATTGTATAATGTACATTCCCAGATTGCTGTGAAATCACGATCTTGTATCAGACTTAGCAGACATCTGCCATGCTTGGGATACTTATGTCATGGCACATGCTTGGCACAGATCATTCACTCTTAGTACTGTTCTCACAGTTCCGCTATGCTTGGCACACTTCTGCCATGCTTGGTACTAGCCACCTGAGGTATATGATTTCTGAGAGTGAAAAACCTCTCAAACATTCATCCTTTTTCTTTGGGTAGTTTACTTTTGCATGTGCGGACTGTTTGTTTTCGTTGTTGTATTTTAATGGGGGCAGATACGATGGACAAGGGTTTTTAAATTCCTTTTGGGAAATCCCAAACTTTTTACTGCTATCGCTTTTCTTCTATTTCAATAAAAATTCTTTTTTATGTGCTTTAACCCGTATGCGCCTGAGAGGCTATATTTCTTCCAAAATAAGTTCATTAGTACGGGTATGCATTGAGTTTTTCGTTTTACACAAACTTTTCCTCTTGTTATCTTCCCAATAAATTAGTTTTATTTCCATCAATTCTGTTTATGTGCTACTTTTTCATAGTAAATTTATGATGGAATGGCGGATTAGTCTTCTTAGTTATTTAGCAGGATGAGATTGAGGAGCACAAAAACACAAACGTACGCAAACACAGGAACAAGTCTACACACACACATCAAATTACCAATTACGCACTTATTGTTTGATGCAAGCTGTGCTAGAGTTTTGTTCGCAGGAATTCTTCAATTCAATTCAATGATATATATTTAAATAAAAACCCATAATTCCATGTACATAATCTGCCAGGAAAGCACAAAAGTGCTTGACTAGGGCAGAAACTTAACTAAAGAATAATTAAACAATCAACTAACAGAAACAACGAATCAACTGGATTTATCAAAAAAGAAAAAAAAGAGAAAAAAGGGGAGTGACGAAGAGAAAGAAAAGAAAAAAAAAGAAAGATCGAAAAGAGGAGGACCGCATGATATTCAAATCTAAACAGTATTTCTGGAACGACCCTTCACTGCTCGCTTGAAGGTAGTAAGGTTATTTGAGTTCCGGATTTCCAAGGGGATTGAATTCCAGATAGCTGGTGCATATCCGTAGAAAGTCCTTTGCGAAAGCCAAGTTGGGTATCGCACAGAAGATTCTACTCCTGGAGGTAATCATACATTCTTTCATGGACTACTTTCTCATAAATCTTCGAAAAAAAGGTAAAATAGAAATGGATCGGTAATTACTCGGTTCATTTTTTGACTTCCCTTTGTGAAGGGGTAGCACTCAGGCTAATTTAAGTCTTTCTGGAAAAGTTCCCTCTTCAAGTGATAAATTAATCAGATGAGTCAAAATAGAAATAACAATTGTTTTTGTTGCTTTAACGATACTTCATCTACTCCACAGGATTGTTATTTCATACACATAATTATTTCATTTATTTCATTTTCATCACAATTTGTAAAAAGGAATTCAGAAGTAACATGACGAGGTTTAAGTTTGGGGACTGGTGGACTTCGAGAACTGAAGATTAAAAGAAAATAGTCAGGTGGGTGTTTCACCCACCTGGCTAACTGCTTGCAATTCTCAATACCCAAGGGTTCTCCCAATAGCCAAACAATTTTCATTTCCAAACGGACTCGGTCTCGGTTGAGGTTTGGGAGAGTTCACGCTTTACATTTCAAAACAGACACCCATCTCGAAAATAAAAGATTTGTCTACTTTTCGTACAAGTTCTACCATTTGCATTCAATGCACATCGAATCAAAATCTCTGAGCGAAAAAATATAGGATTACCCTTTAAATTGATGTGCAAAAGAAAGCACTATTTTTAGCTCAGCAGTGGGTATATTTTCTTTTACATAACCTGTTCATTTAAATTAATCTCCGTAGAATCTAACGTGCTTTTGCTAAACAAACATCTTTTGTTTTTTTCTCCCACTTGTTTATGTTTTTGTCAAGTCTCATAAACGAGTTTGCTATCGAATAGATACTAGCAGTGGCGTTATTAAGATTCTTAGAATCTGTTTCAGAAATTGGGCGGGAACAAAAAAGACCATTAGCCTTAAGGTTACTGAAATTCATTTGTTTAGCTAGCTAGCAACTGAAATCTTTTTTTAATGTTAGAATTGACCGAGTAATTAATTTAATTTTAGTGTTTGTAACTTAAACATAAATTTGAAAGAGGACGAACAAATAAATTTTCAAAAGAATGTAAGGACCAACATTATAATTTAAAACGAACATATATATATATATATATATATATATATATATATATATATATATATATATATATATATATATATATATATATATATATATATACTAGCTGTTGGGGTGGCGCTTCGCGCCACCCCAACACCTAGTTGGTGGGGCGCTTCGCGCCCCCCCAAGCCCCCCCGCGCGCGTAAGTCGTTACGCGCCATATTAGTTATGCGCCATTGTAGTTGTGTCCCTGTGTCCCACCTGTGAATATAGATAGATTTATATATGTGTTTCAAACTACGTAAAAATTGCGAATAAACAACATTCTTGGCTTTCCCATTGTCTGTGCATATACAAAGCCGTATGTACTAATAATGACGTCATATGCAGACGCTGTTTTTACAAACAAACAAACATGCATCCACACAACTCGTTTTTATATAGGTAGATAGATAGATAGATACAATTAGCCTAGAAGACCTCACCAAAGTTGGCAAGATCCATGACAAAGATTTTAAGTTTGTCTTTTCAATAACCAGAAAAGTACATATAGATAAGCTGGAAAAGCTTAAGTTTGAGAAGTTTTCTTCTAGGGATACATACATTCCTAGAGTATCTCCAGGTCCAGCAGTCATCAATTTAAGTCAACAAACTTTTGACCAAAAGAAATTAGACATTCTTTCAAAAGGATGGAAATTTTCTATCCCCCCCAAACACATACCAGTAGAACAAATCATATCCAATGTAGAGTCAGTTATAACTCTAAATAAGACAAAAATCAATGTTGACCCACAAGATATTAGAAGCTTGGTTTCTAATACCCTACGGAAAGGTTTTTCCAAAAAGAAACTTGCTGAGGAGAATCTAACAAAAGATGAAATGAAAGTCCTCACAGATCTTAAGAATGATACCAATATCATAATTATCAAAGCTGATAAAGGCAATACAATAGTTATCCTTAATGAGACTGAGTATGTCAGCAAATCATTAAACCTCTTGAGTGACAATAAAGTGTATGAAAAAGTTGACGTTAATGCTGTAAAGGTTGCTTATGATAATGTCAAAAAAGCTCTGGATAATCTCAGCCTTACCAATAGGATTAATGATAAACTTTACCGAACACTCCTTCCTGTCAGACCAGTCATTCCTAGATTTTATGGTGTACCGAAAATTCACAAACCAGATATACCCCTTAGACCTATTATCTCAACAGTAGGTTCAGCCACACAGAAGTTGGAAAGATATTTGGCTGGTATTTTAAGATCCATAACCCTCAGCAGCAAGCACACAATAAGAAATACTAAAGAAGTAGTTGATAAGCTAAATAGCATCAACATTGGGGAGAATACCACAATGTGCAGTTTTGATGTTGTATCTTTATTCACCAGCATACCCTTGCCGCGTCTTATACCAGGTTTACAATCAGCTTTAGAAAAGGATGGTTCCTGGAGAGAACTGACTTGCTTGGACTCCACAGAAATCATTACTCTCACGTCTTTATGTCTCAGCAATGCTTACTTTACTTTCAGGCATCAAACTTATAAACAGATTTGGGGCATACCAATGGGATCAGCCTTGGCACCAGTTCTTAGCGAGGTGTTTCTACAACATATTGAAACTAATATCTTCAAACAGGACTTCAAGTATCTCCAACTCTACATGAGATATGTTGACGATTGCTTAATAATTTGGAATGGGGCACAAGACGAATTAATATCCTTTCTCAATATTTTTAACAAGCAGGACCCAGATATTAAGTTCACCATTGAACTTGAAAATAACTGCAATTTACCCTTCTTAGATGTCCTCATTACAAAACGAGAAACTAGGTTGGACTTGAGTGTGTATAGAAAGCCAACTCATAGTGATAGATATCTGAGATATGACTCCTATAACCACCCTATAGTTAAAAATTCTGTAGTCTATTCGTTGGTTGATAGAGCATTTCTGGTGTGCTCCTCTGATTTTGAGCTGAAGGCTGAACTTGATTATATAAGAGATGTTCTGATAGGTAACGGATACCCCCGAAAAGTCATTGACAAGGTTATTTTCAGGAGAAAGATGAGTGGAATTACCAAGAATTTCGCTCCTAAGATTGAAGATGATAAACCCTTTTTGTCATTACCTTATATCAAGGGCATTACTGACATTTTAAGTTCCAAACTCACTAAACTTGGCTTTAAGGTGTTTTTTCCCTCTGGAAGGACTATTTCCTCCTTCTTGAACAAAGGCAAGGATAAGATTACTTCAGATCCACCAGGGGTATATGAGATTCCTTGCAGTTGTGGTGATACCTATATAGGTCGTACCATGAGACCTCTACATCACCGATTAAAAGAACATGCTGATTCCATTGATGCCTGCCTTAAAAAGACAAAGCTAAAGGAGGAAGATAATTTCTCTGCATTGGCCCATCATATCTTTGAAAACCCTTCCCACTCCATTAAGTTTGACCAAGCCCAACTTATTGCTATTGTCCCACAACTCTTAAAGCAGAAAATCAGAGAAGCTTTGGAAATTGCTAAAAATAAACCAGCCATTAATAAAGACAATGGTGAGTTTCATATTAGCGAAATTTGGGAACCAATCACCCATAAATTGAAAACTCACAAAAGACTCCACCCCTTTCCTAAAGGCACAACCTCTTTAAGATCCACCAGGACAGCAGCCATCAACGCCTCTACCAAAATTCGGGCCATGGCACAACAATAACTCCAGGTTCGGCTCATAATTAGTGTTGTTCAGTGTTTTTAGTTTTATTTATTTAGTGATTTTACTTTCCGGCAAGAAATTTGAATTAACCTGATGATGACAGGCACAGGTCCTGTCGAAATTATCGTTAGAAGAAAAATCAGTCACCTGACATCCATAGCTTAGGTAAGCTTATTACCTTCTATCATCATTATCCTAAAACATTAAAATAAAGGCCAAAGTCTTTAGCACTTTAGACCATTTTCACTACCGACCTACGACGCATAATTGCCGAGGTTCCCTTTAAATTAGCAGGTATTTCTTTGTTTGCAAGTTTATCCGAGCAACCTATTATGCGCCCCCTCCCCCCTCCAAAGAAAATCCTGGATCCACAATTTTTTTCTCGGAAAATTCAATTTTAAATAGCAAATTTCAAGAAATGAAAATGTCTAATCAAACAGTTCGTGGTAGCGAACTGTAGTAAGGAGCGACCCGGCTCAATAGTAACCAAAACTCAAAAAAACTGAATTTTGATATCAATAGCTACACCAAAAGAATCGCATTTTAATGCTGATTTTAAATATATGAATTTCATCAAGTTTAGTCATACCCATCAAAAGTTACGAGCCTGATAAAATTTGCCTTATTTAAGAAAATAGGGGGAAACACCCCCTAAGTCATAGAATCCTAACGAAAATCACACCACCAGATTCAGCGTATCAGAGAACCCTAATGTCCAAGTTTGAAGCTCCTATCTTTAAAAATGTGGAATTTTGTATTTTTTGCCAGAAGACAAATCACGGGTGCGTGTTTATTTGTTTTTTTTTCAGGGGTCATCGTATCGACCAAGTGGTCCTAGAATGTCTCAAGAGGGCTCATTATAACGGAAATGAAAAGTTCTAGTGCCCTTTTTAAGTGACCAAAAAAATTGGAGGGCATCTAGGCCCCCTCCCACGCTCATTTTTTACCAAAGTCAACGGATCAAAATTTTGAGATAGCCATTTTGTTCAACATAGTCAAAAACCATAATAACTATGTATTTGGGGATGATTTACTCCCCCACAATCCCTGGGGGAGGGGCTGAAAGTTACAAAGTTTGACCAGTGTTTACATATAGCAATAGTTATTGGGAAGTGTACAGACTTTTTCAGGGGGATTTTATTTTGTTTGGGAGGTGGGGCTGAGGGGAGGGGGCTATTTTGGAGGATCTTTCCTTGGAGGAATCTGTCACGGGGAAGAAAAATTCAAGGAAAAGGGCGCATGATTTTCTAGCATTACTATAAGAAAACAATGAAAAATAAACATGAAAACGTTTTTTCAAATGAAAGGAAGGAGTAGCATTGAAACTTAAAACGAACAGAGATTATTACGCATATGAGGGGTTCTAAAAATTATTTAGCATAAAGAGCGAGGTATTTAGGAGGAGATAAATACCTCGCTCTTTATGCTAAAGTATTTTTAGTAATTTCAACTATTTATTCTACGGCCTTTCTGATTCAGGGGTCATTCTCAAAGAATTGGGACAAAACTTAAGATTTAGTGTAAAGATCGAGGTATTAACGAGGATACAAACCCCCTTGTATACATAATAAAAAAATAAGATTATGAAAGTTCGTTACGTAAGTTGCTAATTTATAAGTTACGTATATTTTTTACTAATAAAAACGTTCGTTAAAAATTAAAAGTTCTAGTTGCCTTTTTAAACAACCGAAAAATTGGAGGGCAACTAGGCTTCCTTCTCCACCCCTTATTTCTCAAAATCGTCTGATCAAAACTAAGAGAGAGCCATTTAGCCAAAAAAAAAGAATTAATATACAAATTTCATTTTAATAATTTATGTGCGGAGAGCCAAAACCAAACATGCATTAATTCAAAAACGTTCAAAAATTAAATAAAAAAAACTATTTTTTTTAGCTGAAAGTAAGGAGCGACATTAAAACTTAAAACGAACAGAAATTACTCCGTATATAAAATGGGTTGTCCCCTCCGCAGTCCCACGCTCTTTACGCTAAAGTTTGACTCTTTGCCACAATTCTACTTTTTGAAACAATTAAAAGCTTTAGCGTAAAGAGCGAGGGATTGCGGAGGGGACAACCCATTTTATATACGGAGTAATTTCTGTTCGTTTTAAGTTTTAATGTCGCTCCTTACTTTCAGCTAAAAAAATAGTTTTTTTTTATCTATAACGAGACAAAGAGCCTGAGTCATAGCCAAGGTAACAGCGGGGACTGACAGGACGAGAATATGTATTATTGCATAATAACTTTGTCACTAATTTTTTGTATCAACATTTTTATACCATCTTACTTTCAACAGATTTATTTGAACTTTATCCCTCACCCGATTTTAGATTAAATTTACGACCATTTCCATTGCCTACCACGACTCACAATTGTTGAGGCTCCCTTTAAAATGAGGGTATTTCTTTGGGTAATACCTTTCTTTGTTTATCCAAGCAGCCTATTATGCGCCCCCCCCCCCGCCCAAAAAAATTTCCTGAATCCATTATTTTTCTCTCAAAATCCAATTTAAAATAACATATTTCTCAAATTTATCCAAAAATAATTAACCTTTTAAAAATTAATATGTATTGAGACAAAGAGCTGATGCATTGATCAGTTTGAACGGTTTATATTATAACCGGTTGTTTTAAAATAAAGGCCAAACTCCTTACCACTTTAGACCATTTCCACTACCTAGGCCTATGTATGACGCCTAATGGTCAAGATTCCCTTTTAATTGCAGGTATTTCTTTGTTCGCAAGTTTATCAAAGCACCTATTATGTGCCCCATCCCCCCAAAGAAAATCCTGGATCCACTATTTTCGCTCTGAAAATCCAATTTGAAATAACAAATTTCAAAACATTAAAATGTCTAATCAAACACTTCGTGGTAACGAACTGTAGTAAGGAGCGATCCGGCTCAATAGTAACCAAAACTCTAAAAAATTGAATTTTGATATCAATAGCTACATCAAAAGAATCGCATTTTAATGCTGATTTTAAATATATAAGTTTCATCAAGTTTAGTCTTAGCCATCAAAAGTTACGAGCCTGAGAAAATTTGCCTTATTCAGGAAAATAGGGGGAAACACCCCCTAAAAGTCGTATGATCTTAACGAAAATGACACCATCAGATTCAGCGTATCAGAGAACCCTACTGTAGAAGTTTCAAGCTCCTATCTACAAAAATGTGGAATTTTGCATTTTTTGCCAGAAGACTAATCACGGGTGCGTGTTTATTTGTTTGTTTTTTTTGTTTTTTTTTTTCCCCAGGGGTCATCGTATCGACCAAGTGGTCCTAGAATGTCGCAAGAGGGCTCATTCTAACGGAAATGAAAAGTTCTAGTGCCCTTTTTAAGTGACCAAAAAAATTGGAGGGCATCTAGGCCCCCTCCCACGCTCATTTTTTTCCCAGAGTCAACGGATCAAAATTTTGAGATAGCCATTTTGTTTAGCATAGTCGAAAATCATAATAACTATGTTTTTGGGGATGACTTACTCCCCCACAGTCCCTGGGGGAGGCGTTGCAAGTTACAAACTTCAACCAGTGTTTACATATAATAATGGTTATTGGGAAGTGTACATACGTTTTCAGGGGGATTTTTTTGGTTTTGGGGGTAGGGTTGAGGGAGGGGGCTATGTGGGAGGATATTTCATTGGAGAAATATGCCATGGGGGAAAAAAATTCAATGAAAAGGGCGCAGGACGAATCTGGTCACGTTAGAAAAAAACGTCAAATTAAGAGCTTAATATACAATGCTGGGTGTTCGGAGCCTCTCTATTATGGAGTATAATTTGAAAATAACACAACTATACGAGCGATAAAACATATATACCACAACCATAACTCAACTAACGAAAGAACTGCTAAGAGATAACACAACTATAAAGCGAAAACAGGTGAAAACTAACGGGAAAATAAACGAACTAAGAGGTGGAAGGGGCCCAGAGAAAAAATTTAATCCTTTTTCGATTTTGAGCCTAACTTTCGCAAAGGAGTAATAATGTCAGAAGCCCCGAAATACCGAATTATTTTCTTTTCAAACAGTTCGTGGTAAGGAACTGTAGTAAGGGGCGACCCGGCTCAATAGTAAATGAAACTATAAAAAAACGGAATTTTGATGCTAAAAGATACATCAAAAGAATCGGATTTTTACGCTGATTCTAAATATATAATTTACAATTAATTTAGTCTTTGTCATCAAAAGTCACGAGCCTGAGAAAATTTGCCCTATTTTGGAAAAAAGGGGAAACATCCCCTAAAAGTCATAGAATCTTAACGAAAATCAGACTATCGCATTCGGTATATCAGATAACTCCATAGCAAAAATTTCAAGCTCCTATATAAAAAATGTGGAATTTTGTATTTTTTACCAGAAGACAAATCACGGGTGCGTGTTTATTTGTTTGTTTGTTCTTTTTTGTTTTTTTCCCAGGGGTCATCTTATCGACCAAGTGGTCCTAGAATGTCGCGAGAGGGCTCATTCTAACGGAAATGAAAAGTTCTAGTGCCCTTTTTAAGTGACCAAAAAATTGGAGGGCAAACAGGCCCCCTCCCATGCTCATTTTTTTCCAAAAGTCAACAGATTAAAATTTTAAGATAGCCATTTTGTTCAGCATAGTCGAAAACCATAATAACTATGTCTTTGGGAATGACTTACTCCCCCACAATCCCTGAGGGAGGGGCTGCAAGTTACAAACTTTGACCAGTGTTTACATATAGTAATGGTTATTGGGAAGTGTACAGACGTTTTCATGGGGATTTTTTGGTTTGGGGGGGGTGGGGTTGATGGGAGAGGGCTTTGTGGGAGGATCTTTCCTTTGAGGAATAGGTCATGGGGGAAGAAAAATTCAATGAAAAGGGCGCAAGATTTTCTAGCATTACTATAAAAAAAAACAATGAAAAAATAAACATGAAAACGTTTTTTCAAATGAAAGTAAGGAATAGCATTGAAATTTAAAACGAACAGAGATTATTACACATATGAGGGGTTCTAAAAATACTTTAGCATAAAGAGCGAGGTAGTTAGGAGGAGATAAATACCTCGCTCTTTATGCTAAAATATTTTTAGCGATTTCAACTATTTATTCTACGGCCTTTTTGATTCAGGGGTCATTCTTAAAGAATTGGGACAAAACTTACGATTTAGTGTAAAGAGCGAGGCATTAACGAGGGTACAATCCCCCTCGTACACATAATAAAAATATAAGAATATAAAAGTTTGTTACGTAAGTTAATTCTTAAGTTACGTATATTTTTTACTAATAAAAATGTTCGTTGATTATTAAAAGTTCTAGTAGCCCTTTTAAGTAACCGAAAAATTGGAGGGCAGCTAGGCCTCCTTCCCCACCCCTTATTTCTCAAAATCGTCTGATCAAAACTAAGAGAAATCCATTTAGCCAAAAAAATTAATATGCTAACTTTATTTCAATAATTTATGTGCGGAGAGCCAAAATCATGCATTAATTCAAAAACGTTCAAAAATTAAATTAAAAAAAACTAGTTTTTTTAACTGAAAGTAAGGAGCGACATTAAAACTTAAAACGAACAGAAATTACTCCGTATATGAAATGGGTTGTCCCCTCCGCAGTCCCACGCTCTTTAGTCTAAAGTTTTTAATTGTTTTAAAAAGCAGAATTGTGGCAAAGAGTCAAAGTTTAGCGTAAAGAGCATGGGACTGCGGAGGGGACAATCCATTTCATATACGGAGTAATTTCTGTTCGTTTTGAGTTTTAATGTCGCTCCTTACTTTCAGTTAAAAAAACTAGTTTTTTTTTTAATTTAATAACGAGACACAGAGCCTGAGTCATAGATCTCAGCAAAGAATGTCTAAACAGGTTTTTTGGAAGTGACCGAGAAAAAGCAAGGCTCTGACTGAGATATTGTATTATTGCGTAATATCTTTGTCAATAGGAGAAACTACATGACGAGTATTAGCTGAACTGATAGCTTTTGCTAAATTCGAAAATATGTAGCGCTTTATAAGCAAAACTATTCAAATTAATGACCTACTTGTTCAAAAAACAGAGACAATTCTAACTGTAGAAAAATCAAATTTCTAGGTGGTATAATAAAGTAGTTATAATAGATTGAATGTTAAAAAGTGTGAAGAGTGAACAAAGTGACCGAGTACCGGTCGTCTTACCTATTCTGTCATGTCAAGTTCACACAAGTGTGCACAAATTGATATTAGCCTAAGATTTGTGCAAAAGAACTGTTTTAATATTCCCGAATTTGAGAAATTTCATAATTCACACAAACAACCAATAGCATTGCAGCATTTAGTCAAGGAGCACGGAGGACAGCTGGACCAATCACCAAACGCTACACCTGAACTTTAAGAAACAGGGAAATAACATCTCCAAAAAGGTTACTGATCTCGAAAAAAGGGTTACCAAAAAGGTTACTAAGCCTAAAGTAAAGAAAAAGGTATTAAGAATGCTAGAGGCAAATTAAAAAAAAAACATTAATGAGAACATACACATACAAAAAAAATTGACTAGCTAATTCAATTCTAATTTTAATTAAGTTGGCTTGTAATAATATCCCCAATAGCTACCCTCTCCCAAAAAAAAAAAATCTGGTAAGTTGTCATTTGTATTCACATATGCAAGGATTGGATTGTCTTGATTAAGAAATTTGTCAATCAATCGCAGACTCCCAAAAAATCGACCAAATTTAAAGAGGTAAACAGTTACGCTTCTTGAAATGCGGCGTCTACAAACGATCAGAATACATAAATGCATTCCCTTTGACTGCAAGTTAGGACCACGGGCTCTTTTACGGCGGAGGAGGAGAGTT